>NC_054708.1:68562615-68730115 GCF_016097555.1 Gigantopelta aegis
GAGGCGTTCTCCTCCGCGAAAAGTTTGAAGGGAGGAAGGAAATGTTTTATTAACGACGTACTCAGCACATTTTATTTACACTTATATGGCGTCAGACATATGATGAAGGACCACACAGATATTGAGAGAGGAAACCCGCTGTGGCCACTTCATGGGCTACTCTTTTCGATTAGTAGCAAGGGATCTTTTATATGCACCATCCCACAGACAGGATAGTACATACCACGGCCTTTGTTACACCAGTTGTGGAGCACTGGCTGGAACGAGAAATAGCCCAATGGGTCCACGGACGGGGATCGCGCCTAGACCGACCGCACATAAAGCGAACGCTTTACCACTGGGCTACGTTCCGCCCCAGAAAAGTTTGAATTTCAGATGTTCAGTCGCTGCCTTACCAGCCATCTGGTCATCATAACAGGGGGAAGTGGGTTCCTGTTACCCCCGTCCCCCGTCCTCCGTCCGCGGCCACTGTAAAACAGTCAACTGTTTACATTTGATCTCCTCGGTTCCTCTGTAGAAAAATCAAACTGCAACACACCAGATCTGTGTTGTGATCAGATTGCACGTCCTGTTTCAATGCAGCTGATCACGTCTGTCAACTTCATCATGATTTATAAGACCTTGTAGATTATAACATCTTGTGTATGTTACTGTTTACTTGAAAACAAAGAAACGGACAATTCTTTCTAAGATAATTTCCCGCATTCTGTATGTAATTTCAGAGTGGGTTATCTTCCTTTGATCACCATTGACGATGTCATTAGCCCAAATAAAATCGTACTGACGGTAATATTAACATTTGTTTTTTAAACGTTGAGGTCTAAAATTAACGAGCTACTCTCGATTCACTAATATCCAAACCTATATTAGCTCGGCCATTTACCTTTCGACCGACCGTTCAAGATTGCGCCAAATTCCCTCAATCAAAATTGCGCACCCTTTTCTCTTTGGCATTTAACTGCTCCATTCAAATTCCATAGCACCATCACCACCCCCACCCGCCTGCTACCGATTTGATCGGGCTGCTGGTGCTCCCTTGCACCTGCCAGTGCAGGCGGTCCCTCCCCCACCCCCACCTTTCCTGTCATGGACGGAGTAGCCGGCCAAGGCCGGCTCTTGTGCCCACGACAGGCGTGCGCTGCAGGTTCCATTAGACCAAATCAATTTCTATTACCGGTAATGTTAACGTTTACTAATAAAACTGATATAAGCAGCGTTTCAACACACCCAGGAAGTACAGCAATAGAAAGTGTGGCACCTCACATCTAATCTAGCTGCATGAAAATGGGGGGTCACGTATCATTTAAGAGATTTAATTTATGTTTTTAATAGCAACCGTAATTTTTGCTGAAAATTGCAGTTCCATTTTTGGGGGTACCCCGCATTAGTTTCAACCTCTGGTATATACTGCATAACAACTGTACAACAAATAAAAGTGTATTTATTTATTGTCAATGGATAATAGTATTAGCACAAATAATCAATGTCACATATTACTACCAATCACACCCACAGCTGCTTTTACTCCGTAAATATTTGACGGTGCACGTCGAACCTTGACACGGTACTCTCTTCTTTGGTACTATGCAACCTGCAACAGCTTGTTCTGAATGTGCACGTAAAACCATATGACATGACATGACATAAACAAACGTAACAGAAGCTTCGAAGAAACTCTGAAATCGAATGGCATTTTATCAACTTATAGTTTACAGTGGCAACACCCGGATCCTCAAACAATGTCAGTTGAAATTTGTATTGCAACCTCAGGTATCAACAAATACAAACTATTACTGGTACATTAATTCTTCAGGTAACAAAAGCTACAGAATTCAAGGGTATTTGTCATAATATTTGCACAAATATCCACTGTGAGGTATATCCACAAATCACAGCTCTAATTGCATTTACTTCTTATGGATGCTGCTTCTCGAAGACTGGTTTTGGAAACCACGCGATTGTGTACAATAATACCCAATAATTCGTAATGCAATTTAAATTAAAACTATTTTAGTGCGCGTGTGTATGAGAGAGAGGAAGAGAGGAGAGAGAGAGAGAGAGAGAGAGAGAGAGAGAGAGAGAGAGAGAGAGAGAGAGAGAGAGAGAGAGAGAGAGAGAGAGATGTGCGCGTACCCATTCCACCTATACACACGAGGTACATAAAACGTTTGTTTGTTTAACGGCACCACTAGAGCATATTGATGTTTTAGTCATCGGCTATTGGATGTCAAACATTTGGTAATTTTGACACATAATCGTAGTGACATAATCTGTTATACGCACCATCCCACAGACAGGATAACACATACCACAGCCTTTGATATACCAGTCGTAGTGCACTGGCTGGAACGAGAAATAGCCAAATGGGCGCGCAGTTGGGGATCGAACCCAGACCATCTGCGCATGAGACGACGAGCGCTTTTAAATTATCACTGGACCACATCTCGTCCCTATGAGGTACATAGGAACTCCCTATGTTTTATCTTAAATCATTATCAGGGAGGTCATGTGTTATATCCTGTGAGTAATGTGGGTCTCCAGTGATGTTACTACTACGTTCACATCGAACCCCACTTAAAGGTCTTAACGTGCAAGGATGTCTTAACATGTGCCAGAATATCTTGACATGCGCAAGAATGTCTTAACATGCGCAAGAATGTCTTAACATGCGCAGGAATGTCTTAATATGAATGAATGAATAAATTGTTAACGACACCCCAGCACAAACATACATCGGCTATTGGGTGTCAAACTATGGTAAATGATGTGTCTTAATATGTACCAGAATGTCTTAACACGTGCAATAATGTTTTAACATGTGCCAGTATTTCTTAACATGTGCCAGAATGTCTTAACATGCGCCAGAATATCTTAACATGCACTCGCAGGTCTCAACCAAGTATAGTTTACAATGGTATCGATACATTAACCAATTACGATACTAGGGATGCATATAGGCTAAGGATTTGAGGCATTTTAGGAAAGTCAAATATCATTAATTAGCCAGCAATGCGATCATATTAAATTAAAATTGCTACCGTCGTCAAATGAAAGAGAACAACATGCGTTAGGCTGTAGAATGAATATGATTTGATATAGTTTACTGATTTGCAACCACTGTCCATTTTAAAAAGCAATTCGTCATGGAATAGCATTTCTTGATTCTCAAATAAGGGCTTAGAATTTGTGTGCAGGTTTTTAAAATTTAATTTTAAGCTCAGCTCTTAAAAATTACACCATCCAATCTAAACAGGAACTCACCGCAGCCTTTTGCTAGTCGTATGCTCAACATTTGGTTGAGAATAGCTAGATTTCCAGCCGTGTTTTAAGAGAGAAAAACAAGTGTCAGAGGTTACGTTTGTGAATTACATTCATGAGTCTGCCAGGCATGATTCAGCATGGATTACTAAACAGTTTACTATAGAAAGCTACTGTTGAACAGCTGGGGATAGGCTTCGAAAAAAACATAATCTGCTATTTGCAAACTGAAGATGTAAAAAAAAAATTGTTCAGTTGTCTAGCAGGCAGTGCAACGAGGCGGAGTGTACTGATCGTGGTCAATATGACTGTCCACACGAATCCGTTCTCGACGAATTCAGTCGAATATAATAGAGAAATGGGAATTATTTTGCTTTATGGCATCTCAGCCCATTTTAAAATGAGAGAGAGAGAGAGAGAGAGAGAGAGAGAGAGAGAGAGAGAGAGAGAGAGAGAGAGAGAGAGAGAGAGAGAGAGAGAGAGAGAGAGAGAGAGAGAGAGAGAGACAGAGAGTATACATGATCGATTTTATGATATGTTATTGATTCTGTCGCGTACGTATATAGAACTGTTCGCATCTGGGTAAAATGAGTAGTGATTTATTTATTTAGCAAACGTTAATGATCAATATTGTTTCGATATAATTATAATTAATTGCCTAATAATACACGGTTTCTGCTTTATTTTGAGATTTTAATCATTATTTTTGACATTACAAAATATCTAGAGCACTTGTTTCGTGGTGTACCAAGGTGTAGTTTGACGACGCTAATACATAATAAAAATAGATTTTCACAAATAGGCTTCACATTACACTAATGTACATTCATCAAGAGGACGAAACTATGTTTCTGACGTATTTGAAATTGGAGCACAGCTTCAACGCATGTTAAACTATATATACGTGCACCCATTAAAGGGAAACCAGTCAGAGAATAAATAGCATGGCTAGATAGATGTAACAGTGATTACTTTCGGCGATCTACGTTAGTTTCATTTTAATTTTTAAAAATAAACGAAGATACAAAATAAAATATCAACGTAGGTTTCACCATACTCTGCCATTCTATTCTCTCTTTCTGTCTGTCTGTCGGTCGGTCGGTCGGTCGGTCTCTCTCTCTCTCTCTCTCTCTCTCTCTCTCTCTCTCTCTCTCTCTCTCTCTCTCTCTCTCTATCGGTCTGTGGTTTGTGTGTGTGTTTGTGTTTGTCTCTCTCTCTTTGTCAGTCTGTCCCTCTATCTCTCTGTCTGTCTCTGTCTGTCTGTCTGTCTGTCTGTCTCTCTCTCTCTCTCTCTCTCTCTCTCTCTCTCTCTCTCTCTCTCTCTCTCTCTCTCTCTCTCTCTCTCTCTCTCTGCCTGTCGCGCGCGCACACAAGCTATTTTCAACCAGTTTTTAATCACGTTCACTGATACATCTGCAACGCTACTGACAGTCAACATTTGCAATGGTATTAACCGTGAACTCATCTTAATCACTTTCACTAAAACATCTGCAATGATACTAACAGTCAACTCATCTTAACCACTTTCACTAAAACATCTGCAATAGTATTAATAGTCAATTCATCTTACTCACTTTCGCTGAAACATCTGCAATGGTATTAACAGTCAACTCGTCTTACTCACTTTCGCTGGAACATCTGCAATGATACTAACAGTCAACTCATCTTAATCACTTTCACTAAAACATCTGCAATGGTACTGGCAGTCAGCTCATCTTAATCACTTTCACTAAAACATGTTTAATGGTACTAACAGTGAACTCATCTTAATCATTTTCTCTGAAACATCTGCAATGGTATTAACGGTGAACTGACCTTAATCACTTTCACTGAAACATCGGCAATGGTACTAACAGTGAACAGACGCATGTTCTAGTACATGGTTAAATCCACTTCTAATTTTTAACTGTAACATACATTAATTTCGATCTCGTATGCGTAATGATATGGCAGTATGCAAACAACATGTTTTCTTCTTGCTAATACATATTCTGAACTGCTTATTTACATACGTTTGCTACCACAGGCATAATTATGGTAGTAAAAGAGAACAGCAAAACATCGCGAATTATATATGTTTATTTTCATGACTGACAGAGTTGATGTTTTGCAGACTCTTGTGCTATTCTTCACACCAGTGAGCCGATACCTGGTGTTTTTGTTTTGTGAACGCTTGGTTTCGTCACGAACACGCTGATAGCTTGATTGCACTGGGACAGTAACAGATGCACATGCCATGACTAGTTTACCTAATACATGTCAACTATTGCATGGTTTGAATTATCGTTACAAAACAAGATAATTGAATTGCTTGATAATGGAAGGCAAATGTTTAGTCTAAATCTGACTGACAGAACAATTATCACAATCCAAATGTTTAGTCTCAATCTGACGACAGAACAGTTATCACAATCCAAATGTTTAGTCTCAATCTGACTGACAGAACAGTTATCACAATCGAATTGTTTAGTCTCAATCTGACTGACAGAACAGTTATCACAATCGAAATGTATCTCTGCAGAACACAGAATCAAAGGTTAGATTTTACAAGGTCGTGATTACTACCATGAACCACAGCCATTTCATATTATACTAAGTTTCGTGTTTATATCCAATTAAAATATCATGCAGGCTGTCCCGGACACACACTTTAGCTATCTGGACTGTCTGTCCATGGCAGCGGGTTAGTGATACGTTGTCAGTCGTTAGTGAGATAAATGTCGGAGTGGTGGCCTTAGACCTACCCATTGAGTCGTTAAACTCATGGCAGCCGGTATCAGGAAGGCGAAGCCGTACCTACCAGCCTAGTGTCCGATGGCTTAATCACTACACCACTAAGGCCGGTGTCACATACAATTTGCACACATAGGAGGACAATGCATCTTTTTATTTCCAACTCAGGACAATGCATCTTTTAATTTATTACTCAGGTCAATACATCTTTTAATTTCCAACTCAAGGCAATGCATCTTTTAATTTCTTACCCAGGACAATGCATCTTTTAATTTCTTACCCAGGACAATGCATCTTTTAATTTCCTTCTCAGGACAATACATCTTTCAATTTCCTTCTCAGGGCAGTACATCTTTCAATTTCCAACTCAGGACAATGCATTTTTAATTTCCTATTATAATTTAATTGCATGAAGACAATGCAGTTTTTAATTTTCTCATTCAGTTTAATTGCATCAGGACAATGCACCATTTAAGTTCCTTCTCAGCATGTAAAATAACTGCCGCATTCTAATATACAATTAGTTTAACAAATGTAAACCTACCCAAAACAGTGATCAGTTAATATACGCACATGTCCGTTAACAAATGATGTTTGTGCAAAGCAAATACAATACGCCAAACGTCACTCCTGTGGGCTCCACTCGCGAATAAAAATGTGCGGGGTTTTGTCCTACTCTATATAGAGATATAAATCTGTCTTGTACTCACCACTGAAAACAAAAAGTGCTCCACTGTCTCCACTGGAGATTGTGCCCCCCACTCCAGTTGTCGTTCCTAATTAGGGTCTGTTAATGGAACGAAATAAGGGACACGTGGTATTTGTAACGACATTTAATTCACTACTACCGGCCTCGGTGACGTCGTGTTAAGCCATCGGACATAAGGCTGGTAGATACAGGGTTCGCTGCCCGGTACCGGCTCCCATCCAGAGCGAGTTTTAACGACTCAATGTGTAGGTGTAAAACCACTACACCCTCTTCTCTCTCACTAACCACTAACAATTAACACAAATAGCTGAGGTGTGTGCCCAGGATAGCGTGATTTAACCTTAATTGGATATAAGCACGAAAATAAGTTAAAAGGAAAGGAAATTAATTACTAGAGTAGTTATGCACTTAAGGTGATCTTAGGGCTGTGATTCTCTCGTGGAACGGAGCTACCTCTCTGGTTGCATTCTAAACATGCACACATTTACTTTCAGACGTATTTCGATTGAAACTGGCACACAGTGAAATAGAGACAGTAAAATAAACATATATGAGATAACAAATTGCCACTAGACAAGCGTTTACAATACACTTTCGCTTAAACACGAGTGATATAGTCATATTAACTGGTAATATTATTCAATGACAGTGGCAGCTGCACGTAAACACGATAAATATAGTCATATTAACTGGTAATATTATTCAATGAAAGAGGTAGGATCGGAATAAGAAATGGGACAATAGAATTACAGTATCCAATTGTTATTAATCGAATCCAGCAGCAGTTTGTGGTCTAGTCGGATATCGCTGTGAAAGGTCAGAGAGACGACGAGCGTTCGAATCTCGTGGGAGCACTGATTAATAATCTTTAAGACCAATAATACACATTAGTGCATCGTACGGTACACGGGGCTTCTTGAAGTTAGTTAAATATGTACGTGTGTGTGCGTGTATGTAAGCATGCGCACGCTTGTGGTGTGTGTGTGTGTGTGTATCTCTCTCTCTCTCTCTCTCTCTCTCTCTCTCTCTCTCTCTCTCTCTCTCTCTCTCTCTCTCTCTCTCTCTGTGTGTGTGTGTGTGTGTGTGTGTATGGTCAAATCCATTTAACTATCCCCATAGGGCCATTTTTAAAATCGTCATATATAATCAAACTTTTTCTGGCATTGGAAGGAAGTATCTCTGGAGGAAAAAGAAAGAAAGATATGTTTTATTTAACGACGCACTCACATTTTCTTTACGGTTATATGGCGTCAGACATATGGTTAAGGACCACAGAGATATTGAGAGAGGAAACCCGCTGTCGCCACTTCATGGGCTACTCTTTCCGATTAACAGCAAGGGATCTTTTATATGCACCATCCCACAGACAGGGTAGTACATACCACGGCCTTTGATATACCAGTCGTGGTGCACTGGCTGGAACGAGAAATAGCCCAATGGGCCCACCGACGGGGATCGATCCCACACCGACAGCGCATCGAGCGAACGCTGTACCACTGAGCTACGTTCCGCCCCAAATATCTCTGGGGGATGTAAACCTAATAAAATATTGCTGAGTTTGATTTACATGTTTGGTATACAACACTTCAAAATCATTCCACAAAATTATTTCTAAACACGAGAAAAAGAGCCAAACGTCATACCTTATCCATGATATTCTAATAAAGCCTGACATGTTTATTTTATACCATTAAAGAATGGTTATTGTTGCTACTTTTTTATGAGAACATTTTAGTAATGTAAGTAAATTTTTTTTTTTTTTTTTAATTTGACCATAAATATGTAGCCCGACCTATGTAACACCCGTAACGGAAAAAGAAGACAAGTTGTGTTATATTATTTAGTTTTGATGGTAGAAACACAATATTTTATTTCTTCTTTATTTTCTTGATTACTATTAATATGAAATGAGTTAGCAATTATCCGTTAAATTGAATTGATTTTCCAGCGTTACGGGTGTTACATATTTGAAACGTTACGGGTGTTACACATTATGTCATTTTAAGTTTTTACTTAAGTAAAATCATGTACTATGTATAAATGTATATAGTTGTTTCCATTATTGTAGCTTACTATCAACAATGGCGTTTGGAAGAAAAAATAAACTGATATATATGAAATTATTGTGTGCAAAAATGCATACTGATCTATTACAAAACATTAGCTTGATCCGATATGAGTTGGTTATACAAATTTTATAATTCTAAGCAAGAAAATGTAAGTAGAATACAATATAATAATTATGAAAGGTTATATTGGCCGAAATGTTTTTCAAAATATCTAAACACTCAAGATAGTCCCTTCAACGACAAGGCAGTTAATATGTCAGTTCAGTATATTTTAATGTTTCTTTTAAATTATGTTGTTTTGGTAAGTCCTGAAGGTGACTCTTGTCAATCATTAAAACTTTCAAGAAAGGTTTGGTCATTAGTGCTGCTGCATGCTTGATGTCTCCAGTGTCAAAGTGTCAACCAAACACCAGTGTTGAAATTGATAATGATATATAATATGATGCACCGAGGCAGTCTATTCACTATTACACGGACTAGCATACAGAAAGCACCATTCTTCCAGTGACATGTATTCAAAGTAAGAGCCTATTTTATATAATAATAATAATAATAATAATAATAATAATAATAATAATAATTAATAATAATAATAATAATAAGCCGTTTTAAGCCTTTTTTTTTTAATGTTACATAATTCACCTATCTCCCCAATAACATTTTCTACCCATCATAATTCTTGAATATTTAATAATTATGATTGATTTTGAATTTTACTTTCTGAATGGGGAAGACGACAATCAGTGGAGAACACAATACATTATAAATTAAACCTAACATTTCCTTTTTACAATATTTTAAATTTTACTTTTATATTATGGTACTATGGGGGCGGGATCTAGCTCAGTCAGTCGAGAGCCCGCTTGAGGTTCCACGGTCGCAGGATCGAACTTCCTCCGTGGATATCTACTATTGGGCTTTTTCCCCGTTCCAACTAATGCTCCACGACATGTATATCAAATGCCATGGTATGTACTGTCCTGTCTATAGGAAAGTATATATAGAAGATCCCTTGCTTCTAATGGAAAAATGTAGCGGGTTTCCTCTGACTATGTGTCACAAAAAAACAAATGTTTGACATCCATTAGCTGATGATCAATATGCTCTAGTGGTGTAGTTAAAACAAACTTTAAAGCAATCTACAACTAAAGAACATTTGAAGTTATATCAAATATTAAAGTCTACTTTGCCTTTTTTCAGTCATGCCACCAAAGACATCAGCTGAAAGAATAGCTGCATACCGAGCAAGAATTCGCAGCGATCCCAAGAAGAAACTTGATTATCTCAACACGGAACAAATAAGAGATAAAAGGAGAAGGCTGTGTAAAAAGGCAAATGCATCTGATAAAGAAATTGAAATGCGACGACAACAAATTAGACAACGTGTGAAGCTCTGCAGGCAACATCAGAAAGACAGACTAAATAATTTGGTAAACGAACACAATGAGGTGCCAGTATACAAATCTGCACAAGCACTTGGAAAAGCAGTTGCAAGAGTTAAAGCCATTCTTCCAAAAAGTCCAAGGAGGCGTAAAGTGTTGTCGGCCAGTTGGCTACAATTGAATTTTTGATTCCGAAACCTACATCCAGCCACAGATGTTCAAAATTGTAGTCTTGTCTGCAGATTTTTCGAGAGAGATGATATCTCACGACAAGCCCCGGGTAAAAGGGATATTTTCATTGATAAATCAAACAAGAAAAACTTATAATTCAGAAACGCGACCTGACAATGTCAATCGGCAAAGCGTATTCATGTTTCAAATAAGATAACCCTGCAGTCATTGTTGAGCGTACAACATTTTTTGAACTCCGTCCTATTCACGTGCTTCCAGCAGCCGACATGCCAAAAAACCAGTGCCTTCGTTTATATCACGAGAATATCATTATGATTCTTGATTGTCTGTTCAAGAAGGCCTCAAATGTGTTTCATCCATATTCACAGGATTTCATTGCTCGATGTTTTTGTGATAAAACATCAAAGACATGCATGAATAATGACTGTGAAACATGTTGTGATGGGAAACTATTTATTGAGACATTTGAATCGAAGGTCACCAGAATAACCCGAGATCATGAAAGCCTCATGGTATCAGTGAGTCAAGGTTGATGCAAAGTTTGAGAAAAAACTTCAGCAGGGTACTGTAGGTAAAGCTATATTATTGTTGAAGTCAAAGCTACCAAACTTTCTCATTCATTCCCATGTAAAGAGAGAAAAGGCGTCATTCTTTGAGGAAGTAAAACATATAACTGATCCATCACATGCAGTACTTCCAGTTGATTTCTCGGAGAATTATACCTGTGTGTATGCTAACGAAATCCAGTTTGCTCACTGGCATCAGAGACAAGTTTCATTATTCACATGCGCTGTGTGGACTGTTGGTGGTATGAAATCGTGTGTGTTTGCCAGCGATAATCTCACACATTTTAAAGAAACTGTTGTTCCATATATTACACTTCTCATTCACAAAGTTTTGAAAGCAAATCCTGATGTAACGACCATCCAAATATTTAGTGATGGAGCAGCATCACAGTTCAAAAAGCAAATTCATATTTTGATTTCTGATGAGAATCAAGGCAAAACTCGGCATCACAGTGGAATGGAATTTTGTTTTGCTTCTTTCCATGGTAAAGGTCCCGTTGATGGGATTGGTGGTATTGTTAAGCGTACTGTTGAATGCTGTGTTCGAACCCGCAAAGTGATTGTACAGGATGCAAGTTCATTTGTTAAGGCTGCATAAATGTGCAATATCAATATTGAAGTTGAGGAAGTAACACAAAATGACATGGAACAATGTTTCAAAAGATCCCCTGTACGAGACTTGTGGAAGTCAGTCAATGCAATCCCCAAGATACAGAGCATTCACTCTTTATACAGCCACAGATAAGTCAACCATTGTTTGCCGACAAACGTCTAAGGCTATACTTCAGAAAGCTGATAAATTCCATGGTGAATAAAATAATGTTCTCTACTCTCAGTATAAACAAGTCATTTTTGTTGGTGATTATATTAATAAACCCATCATCGTTATTTTGTTTATGTATCTATATAAATATGTTTAAATAAAGTTTATACATTATTTAAAAAAAAATGTTTTATTTGATTGAATAAAACCTTTTTTATTAGGTTTAAACTTGACACGGATACAATATTCGAAATATGAGAGCTGAAATAGATGGCATGTTGTTTTTAATATGGCGGACAAAAATGTAACACCCGTAACGTAACACCCGTAAAAGATATCACTATGCATAACTGACTTAATATCTAGCAAACAATGGAACCAGGTTCTATTCCAGTAATTACCTAAGGCCACCTACTCATATAATAAAAGTTTTATTAAAATTACCCATACACATTACAGGATTTTGATAAAATGTACTTCTTGAAAAAAGGTTTGTCCATTTAGTATAACACCCATAACGGAAGTTGGTAGGTCTTTTAATTAGTACATAGAATTTTAAATCTTAAATAGTTCATGGAAGTTGGGAGAGAAACAAAGAGTGATACAAATAATATTCTCTGCAACTTCACTTTAAAACATTTACCCCCCTCAAAATGTAACACCCGTAACGATGGATTATACTGACCGACTCTCTCTCTCTCTCTCTCTCTCTCTCTCTCTCTCTCTCTCTCTCTCTCTCTCTCTCTCTCTCTCTCTGCGTGTGTGTGTGTGTGTGTGTGTGTGTGTGCGTTTGTGTGTGCGCGTGCGTTTGTTGTATGTTACAGTAAAATCCATGATTATTTTTATTTCAACTTTACGTTTCGTACTGTTATCATATTAAGGTTGAAGCACGCTGTTCTGGATACGCATCTCAGTTATCCGGGATGTTTGTCCAACATATGAGTTGTTAGTTGTTGGCAAGACAGCAGTCGGTTTAGGCCCAAAACACACCGAAGCTTGGTCTGAGTCTGACGTGTATAGAACTAGTTCAACACGAAACGCATTGAATTGATGTTACAAAACACACCGCATCTGAGCCAATGTCACAAAATATCGTAAACTTACGTCTTTGACTACCAGTTAAACCAGTCATACGTTTATACGTGTTTGGAATCTATTTCATGCAGAAATTGACACCATTACGGAAGATAGAGCATTTTATTAACAAAAGAAAACGAAATATGTGTATTTTAAGCTATATTTGATTTATTGTTAATAGTAACGAGAACTGGTTTAGTCGTAGATTTACGTTTACGTGCAAAACTAGGCTTACGATGTTTTGTGCTGGCATGAACTATAGATCTGGCAATAGACGACATAGAACATGCGCTATATTTACACACGACAGACTGGCAGTTGCATAATATTCAAGGCTTCGTTTCCCCTAAAAAACAACAGGAAAGGGGTATATTAATCAACGTGAAATGCTCATAATTATTGTACGTGTTAATATGTATGTATGTATGTATGTAAAAATATGAATGCACTTAATGTATTTTGATAAAGCTTAACAGTTACAGACACAAACGTCAAAATGCACCTTTGACTCACTCGCCAGTCCCAGTTTCGGCGTGTTCTGGGCCTTAAGGCCCATGCGGCGCGTGCGTGCGGTCCGATTGTTGCTGCTCATGCGTCTGCCGCTTGTGCCTTGCGAATATACACCACACCCGATTGTTTCGTTGCGACTGGTCGAATGGGTTTTGTAATCTTGTAGACGTTCATATAGCACGCATCCAGTCATTAAAACTAATGCATTTCAATTTTATTTTAAGCCAGACCGCTTCCAGTCTATATGAACCGTTAGACTGTGCGTGCCTTGCACCTCCACAATGAACAGTTCGATTTGACTGTGTGCGTTAACATTCACTCTGGGTTGGAGCAGATACCAGAGCCCGAACCCAGAACACATCTTGAAAGCTGATGTATTGAAAGTTGGTATGTATGTGTTAGTGAGACTAAAGTTTGTTTTATTTAACGACGCCACTAGAGCATATTGATTTTTTATCTTATCTGACACTGTTTTTTAGAGGAAACCCGCTGTCGCCACATGGGCATATTTTATTTGTGCTTCCCACAGGCAGGATAGCACAAACCATGGCCTTTGTTGAGCCAGTTATGGATCACTGGTCGGTGCAAGTGGTTTACACCTACCCATTGAGCCTTGCGGAGTACTCACTCAGGGTTTGAGTCGGTATCTGGATTAAAAATCCCATGCCTCCGACTGGGATCCGAACGCAGTACCTACCAGTCTGTAGACCGATGGCCTAACCACGACGCCACCGAGGCCGGTCTATGTTAGTGAGGAAGACGTCGGTTTAATGACATTACACCTCCTAACAGCCTATAAAATTCACGCTGGGTGCTAGGTACTGCGATCGTGTCCATGTACGCACTACCAGCCTTACATCCAATGATTTAACAACTGTTTAAGCCATCATAGCCGGTTATCAAAGATGACCAAATAGCATCTAAATGTTCTGAACTGAGGAAACACGATATTCATATAAATGTCCATGTATTCACGACTGTCGTACAAACTAATATCTTGACAGTATCCAAATGCTGTTGTTTTTGTCTTGAAATGCTACTGCTTTATGTCGGTCCTAGTATGTTACAGAAAATGTATTAAACAAGAAGCCAATTCAATTTGCTGTGAAACCTTTTGACATGTCTCATGTTAACGTAGTTACTGGGACTTGCAGATGTCCCTAGGGGCTGCGTATTGCAGTGGAAATCACTCGGACACTAATCGACATGGACAAACCAATTATGGGTGCTCACCTGAATCTCGTCAAGTAGTACTCTTCTGTACACGTTGGACATGAACTGTCGAACGATCACCTAGTGATTTGCACCGAAGCTGCAGAATACTACATCATTTCAGGGAGTATACTACCAAATGAAATCCCATAGACGACAATAGTAACATATGTGGCTAAAACTCATACCCGCAGCGTATCAATCGACATAAACGCCACGGATATAAATACTACCTCTCACCCTTAAAATGAATCAGAAACAAATGGGGGTCAAGCTGCTCATTTCTGGGAGAACGGGAAGCGTCTATGACTACCCTTGTTCCGCATAAAATTCGAGTACTTGTTTTTACAGGTACCCCATACATATTTCAAGCACAAGGCTATTTGTCACAGTGGTACTAGATGAAATAAAATTGCATTTTTTTTTTTACCCAGATAAAACTAAAAAAAATTTAGAACCAACACACTCACACCAATCACAGGACTTGTGGTGTTCACTTTTCTATCACAAGTTGGGTGCACCTCGAACTTTGACCCAGCCGGAAGTTATTTGGTTTAATCCTACCTATAGACTCCAATTTAATGCATATTATTCGACCATGTATCAAAATAACCATTCTGAACAGCTAACAGCCGTAGTTTAAAGTGTGTCTTGAAATAACTATTTCTCTTCTAAGACAAACCCAAGGTCATACAAAGCTCAAAATTTATGGTTAACATAAAATAATGGATCAAAGTAGTACTTAACTTTCGCTATGGATATTTGGTATAATATACGTCAAATAAAGCAACTGCCTTTAGTGTGTTCGACGGATGGTGTACTGGTATCTAATTATAATCATGCATTAGTGTGGTGACGTATGGAATATTCAGATAGCATACGCTTATCGATCACATGGGATCACATTTAAGATGTACACTTGATATTATGTTATGTATTTGATACATCCATAGCGAAAGTTCAGTAATATATACTCCAATAAAAACGCACCACCCGAATTTTAGTTATTATTGCTATCGTGTGTATGATGTTACCACAAAATGCATATAATAACGTGCGCAAACGGTCGTGAAATCATTTGCAATGTTGCATGAAAACAAAACGTACTTTTAAAACATTTGAATAAAAAAAAACCCTAGCAAAACATGAAATGCAGGCTTTTCACACAGAAGAAATTAATGAATGAATGAATTAATGAATGAATTAAGGAAAGAAAGAAAGAATGAATGAAAGTTTAACGACACCCCAACACGAAAAATGCATCGGCTATACACACAGAATAGTACACCAAGGCAAGTATTACAAATATTATATAAATTAAGCTCACTGACAAAAACACCCATACATCACATCTAACAAGTATTACGTGGAATTTCCACATACGTCATAGCACCACGGTTTGTCATTCTTCGACAATAAAAGAGACAAGTAACTGGCACGCAGCAAACGGGTTTTAAAAAGAATCAGCCCAAGCGTGGACAACAGTGTGTAATAACACCCAGACAAGGTGTAAACATCGTACGCACCTATGCGCCGAATGTCAGGTAGGGAACTGCACGTTTCCTAGGACGACACCTACATTTAAAGGCAGCCGAGATCCAGTTGGATTATCCACAGGTCAACGACGGCTTCTTTCTGTAGTCTCGCATGTTAAACCTTCAACTAGCCATTGTATACAATGTTTGGGTTATATGTTGTCATCCAGAATAAATTGACTTATGCGAAATTATTCGAATGTTTTAGTTCTTCTCGTATTATATGTACAGCCATAAATATGACTGGCGAGTGTTCTATGGAGTGCAGTATATTCATAACATAACTTCGTCACTCATTGGCTAAATTGTACCGAATCTATCTTGTGCAAGTGTAGCAATAAAAAATAGTTAACAAAATTTAGCCAACGGGGAAAAAAACTATCTCTGTACATGCAAAACAGATTACCATTGTTATATGTCTTCTTAAGCGTGTCATGCTTGGGTGGTTTGGTCGCAGGATCGAACCTCCTCCATGGAACTATTCTCTTATTGGGTTTTTCCCTGTCTGAACCAGTGCCCCACAACTTGTATACTAAAGACCGTGGAATGTGCTGTCCTGTCTGTGGGAAAGTGCACATAAAAGATCTCTGTACTACTACTGCAGCTGGTTTCTTCTAAAGATATAGAAATACCAAATAACTGACAGCCAGTAATTAATTAATCAATGTGCTCTGGTGGTCATGATCTGCTATATCAAATGCTGGTTGACTTTGAACAAATGTAACAGGTTTCTCCTCTCTAAGACTATGTCAAAATTACCAAACGTTTGACATCCAGTAGCCGAAGATTGATAAATCAATGTGCTCTTGTGGTGTCGTTAAACAAAACAAATTGCTATATCAAAAGCTGGTCGACCTTGATATTCCAAAGGGAGACAACCAACTACCAAGTTGTTCATTTAATGGCCTTCAACAGGTCAGAGAGTTCTCACCGAGAGCGTGAAAAAGAAATTCGATTAACATATAGATATGGATTGAAGGAAGTAGCATGCCAAGAATCGGGGACATAATGCTAAAACAACCCAGCTTGTTAGTTAAATTAGAATTAGCGTCCGCGATAATATTTACAGTAGAGCCAATTTCCTAGAATTTCCATTCAGAAGTCAATTATTTGTGCCACAGACGTATCATATTGTTAAACTTGGCGTGTTAAAAGATAATTTCAGAATATTGGTCAGCACAAAAACATACGAAACAATAGAACTAAATATAAATATTGAAAAACAAGAAAGAAAGAAATGTTATATTTAACGACGCAATCAACACATTTTATTTACGGTTATATGGCGTCAGACATATGGTTAAAGACGACACAGATTTTGAGAGGAAATCCGCTGTCGCCACTACATGGGCTACTCTTTCCGATTAGCAGCAAGGGATCTTTTATTTGCGCTTCCCACAGGCAGAATAGCACAAACTTTGTTGAACCAGTTATGGATCACTGGTCGGTGTAAGTGGTTTATACCTACCCATTGAGCCTTGCGGAGCACTCACTCTGGGTTTGGAGTCGGTATCTGGATTAAAAATCCCATGCCTCGACTGGGATCCGAACCCAGTACCTACCAGCCTGTTGAAAAACAAGAAGAAAATAACATGAACAAAGTGGAGGTAACCCAGGTTGGTTACGGTCAATGATTCTTTAAGTATATTATTATATTTTTTATATATCTTCTTTTTTGTGTTTTTTTGTCGGAATGTCTCAATATGATCCCAGAGGCCTCATCCAAACAGATTTTACAGCAAATGTCAGTAAATGTGTAATTTTCGACACAATTGTTGAATAGGTTGTAGAATTTGAACATCTAGGAATATTCTCATATCATTATTTTGTTGTTAATGTATCAGTATCGCTTTCAAACTATCGGTTACACATGAACGACACCAGTTTTGAATAAAAGTAATCCCGGCAATAAATCAATATATTTCGCCAACTTTTGGCCACAGGTAGTGTCTTTGATCATTTCGTCAGCGCACAGCATTCCTCGAATTTCAATTAATGGTTTTGAATTTCTGCAACAGTAGTTTTCTTACACCTACTCGCATTTAAGCGGCCAGGTTCAAGTCAGCGGTTTATTCCCGATTCTGGCATTCCCGAATTGGACACGCCAGTTGTTCCATTTCTGGCAGTTTATTGCTCACCCTTACTAATTGGTGTTCCGTCACCTTAATTGATGGCCCATCACCTTAGCTGATGTTCCCGGTACCACTGACGATTAATCGTACCATTGACGGTTGACTAGTGATCGGTGATCAAAGCAATAACAAAGGCAATCAATTACGACAATATATTTATTATGTAGTTTTGTTAAACAGTATTTTGTCCACAATTTGAAAGCACATTCAGTCACACTTTACACACGAAATGTCCCAGAAAGCACTCCACTGCAAGCTGACAAGTAGGAAGCCGTGTCCCGGGTACACGTGACGTACTCCAATCCCAGCTGGAAGAGCTTGTGCTTGTCTTCTTCGGTGCGGCGGGAATTCCTTGGTTTCTGTCCACCTTCCATCTGCAGCAGATAGGCTTCCTTGTTGGCGTTCTCTGACTTGAACAGGAGAATCAGCTCGTATATGTTCAGGTGTGATTTCACTGCTCTCTTGGCCAACCTGCTGTTGTAACCTTCACAGTTGTTGTTCGTCCTAGGGGTGTCGATCCTGAAGTGGTTCCAAATGGTCAGAGGAAAGTTGCCATTAATCCACGTCTCACGAAAGTACTCGTTGAACTGAAAGCACGCTGGCAGATCCGGTGTGTGGGTCACTACAAGGTTGTATCCATCCACAACACGAGGCACTGGAAGGAACGCTAGTCCAACAAACATACGGAACCACTTGCGTACTTCCTCACTGGACCTGTAAGCAGGGGAGATGCCCAATCCTTGAAGATTCCGAAACAGGGCTCACCTCTGCTCTTCACTGCTCATTAAGGTTAATCTCGTTAATCGCCCCCTCTGTTCTTCACACATCTCGTTATCCCCATGCGTCTAAATTGGCCTTAATTGCTCACGCCAGTTTTCCCATTTCTGGAAGCGGATTAGAACACCTCACCGCTTACCTAATCTGGAGACTGCCAGTTTTGGGAACATACCAAGTCAGCAGGTATCCGTCGGATATGACCTCAGTCTTTTCAGGCTCTCAGGATTTCATTGACACCTTCTCCGTTCCTTACGAAATGTTTGACATCCAATAGCCGATGATTAATAAACCAATGTGCTCTAGAGGTGTCGTTAAACAGAACACACTTTGATTTCCTTATCCGTTCCATGCATGCATCCATAATACACCCATACATATATACTCATAGATCTGTACATATGTAATGAATTTTGCTCCCGTTTCGCGAGATTTTATACATTTTACCCGGGTCCGCTACCCCTTTCGGTTATAGTCTCCAAAAATAATAATCACTTCTTAAGTCTCCACCAAACTTGCCATACCACTCTAAATACTATGCTCAAATAGATTTTTAAAAAAGCAACCCCTTCCCCTCAACCCCCCCCCCCCCCAAAAAAAAAAAAAAACCCACCAAAAAAATCCAAAATCCAAACAAACATTACAAATTACATATTTATTTACGTTAATTATAATTATTATTATAAAAAAAGAAGCTGGAAAACAAGACTCAACTTCTAATATAAAAATAGCCATAAATAGCCATCAGTTACAAACATATCACACTCCCCTTTAGTTAGTACCACCCCTTTTCAGAAACATTCCTAAGTCTTGCACATTTAGATATCCGTTAAACAACCCGCCGGATATAAACCGCTCCCTATTAAAGTCTGACGGGACCCTTAAAACGGTTCCGTCCTTGCTTATTCGGAATGTTTTTACAAACTGTACCCCCGGAGGTTACGCCCTATTAATGTCTAACGGAACCCTTATGTTGGTTCCGCCCTTTGTTTATTCGGAAAGCGCATCCCACTTTCATTTACCCAGCTATCCCCAAATTGCATAGACAGAAATGAATGCTATAACTACGACATTTTGCACGTCTAATACTAATAATGGTAGACTATTTGGAAGCAAGTTCAAGACTATAAAAAAAAAAAAAAAAAAAAAACAACACCCATAAACACTCACTATGAAAAGCCAAATTCTGAGAGCTAATCAGTCACCGAAACCCACAAAACACACGGACTGCACGATTTTTATTACAAACTATTTTCATTGGCCAGCAAAGCATTATTATACAATACGAGTGGCTTGGGTTATTAAACTTCCTTTACGAAGCTCGTTGTTTCCCGAAAACACCCGAACAAGTTTCCACCAAAATGCCAAAATAAATATGGTCTCATTTCACACTTAATTTCGATACTTTAAACAAAAACTCCGAAATAAACTGCAACTAAACTTATCATAATGTTCCTGCCATTCATATATAAATAATATTAGTATTAGTGATTTGTACATTTAGTAAGAAGAATAATCAGAAGGAAAACCAAAGAAAAATAATAACCAAAGAAATATGAAAGAACTGATCGGCAAAATACCAGGAACGTTACACATACATACATACACACATACATACATACATGCACATACGTACATACATATCAGTGAACTGGTGTTATAAGTTCAAGTCCCGGCAAGGGTATGAGTCAAAACAGAAATTATTGTATCGCCTGTACCTGTGCGTTGACATAGATTGGTGGATCCAAACGTGGCTCACTCGGGACCAGTGACTTCCAGCCCCGCCTGTTTGAAGTTCCTTTTTTTTAATGACATTTATAAAAATTATAATCCACAATATGCAAGACTAAATTGCCCTTACAACGCGTCTCTGAGAATCTTTATATTAAAACGTTCCTGGGAACATGCCGCAGGACCCCTACGGATTAAAGAAACTCATGTTGTTTGCCTCCGACAAACTCAAACTTGCCTTTTTTCGAATATTGTGATCCCCCACTTTACAAAATCCTGGATTCGCCCCTGTTGAGTTACGTACTAGTAGAGCCCGATAAACATACACTATATTATGAAGATATGTACACATCTTTACATACTTGACAGTGCAGTTTTGTCCCAATCTGACATCTAAACCAGCCCCAAGTTTAGCCTTCCAACGTTTTGCTAACGTTCGCGAACTTTATGATTGGTTCTCGACGTGGCCCTTTGGTTTACTGTGAAGCGCATAAACCAGTCTAGCGGATGTTTGTCTGCTCGGTCTGGCTGAACTCAGTCCAGGACTCGTTCCACGAAGCGATCTTAGCGCTAAGATCACCTTAAGTGCATATGATAATGGGGTTCAGTACATGCAGTGAAAGCTCGGTCACTGTGTTTAATAAATTATAAAATTTGGTAAAGACTTGTTGTATTAGGCTTTGTGTTGTGGTGTTGTCGATGATAACGAAACCACTACTAAAGAACGATTCCCTCCACTTGATTGCCAATAGCCATCAGCGTTATTTAATTACTGAGTGTCCGTACATTTGTGAATTATATCAAGCGATCTTGGAGAAACACGAAATCCAGAAGCCGTCGGCTAGCTGGAATTAAAGAATGAATGTTTAATGACAAAGCCGAAAACTAGTGGCTGTCAAACAAAAGTAAGTATATGCATATGCTTATAAGTTTACTTTACAATACCAAGTGCTCACCTGATGCGCGGTCGGTTAAGGATCGATCCACATTGGTGGCCCATTGGGCTTTTTCTTGTTCTAGCCAGTGCACCACATCTGGACCCATATTCACAAAAAGGTGTAAATTTACGTCTACGACTAGCACTTACGTCTGCCGTAGATTTACGTTTACGTGTAAGAAGCACCTTATTCTCAAAGATGGTCGTAAATGTAAACGTAACTTAGTTGAACGTAACTCTACGATTTAACACTCTCACTGGAGTAATTAAAAAAAAAAAACATTACAAACGATGGCTACCGGGTAAATAACAAATGCGCAAAACCCAATTTTGTTTGTTGTCTGCTAACAATAACATCGCGAACAGTGAACCATGGCATTTTGGTATTGGTGGGGGTCCGCGTTTTGGTACGAACTTGAGGACATTTCTTAAAAAGGAAAAGATAACTCAGGAGAAATTGGCCGAGTCGAAAACATCCGTACGATCACCAACAAAAATATGTTCAATCCGTGGGCGTTCGCCATCGCATTTAACTGCTTCATTTATTGGAAATGCTGCTAGTTTCCGTAAATAATAGTAAATAACGGCGATCGTGCTTGATTTATTATATGTACACAACTTGCGTGCAGCGTTAGTTGCAACCTGAGGCATTCTTATATTTACGTTCAACTTTACAGGTAACTTACGTTTTCGTTGTTTCGTGAATAGCTCTTCAGTCGTAGATTTACGTTTACGTGTAAAACTAGGCTTACGATGTTTTGTGAATATGGGTCCTGGTATATCACATGCGGTGGCATGTGCTATCCTGTCTTTGGAATTAATGAATGTTTAACGCCACCCAAGCACGAAATCACAAAATACGCTGGCACGAGTATCAGATTATGGTAAATGCAAAACTGAACTGATTCTGTCTTTGGAATGGTGCATATAATAGATCCCTTGCTATTAATAAAAAAATATATATAAGACTATAATTATGTCAGAATTGTCAAATGTTTGACATCGATGATTAATAAATCAATGTGCTCTAATGGTGTCGTTACACAAATCAAACATTTTGAAATGACATTTATAAAATTATTTTAAAGCAGTGTAAAAAGCTGTGGAAAACAAAAATAAATACAAAACAAAACAAATATCAATGTAATGTATTTTACGAGTTTATATAAGATCAAAATGTTTTTAAAAACTTAACTAATTAAAAACTAATTTCGTCTGGTTCATATGATTACATTCCATCAAAAGGTGGCATGCAGTTGGTGTGCGTGTTCGCTAGCTGGTGCAGAACCGGATTTAGACCTTGGTGGGCCCGGGGCACTTCAGGTTCGGGGGCCCTTCAACATAAAACTTAAATTACATCACAAATAAAAAATTAACTAATTTTATAATTATTAAATTTGTTTTTTGTATAAAGGAAGTCCTTAACCTGGGTTGCCCTCTGGCAGTGGGACCAGGGCAATTGCCCCCTTTGCCCCCTTACAAATCCGGCACTGAGCTGGTGTTATTCACAAGTGAGAAAAACATATTTTTCCTATCAGTAAATATTCGCCAAAAGCTCCTACAATATTAAACGTTTTCTTAAATATGATCGACAAAACCGTTACCCGAGACCACGACCGGATTTCTACACAATGTAAGAGTTGAAGGGACATTTGGAAAAAATAGTCGTTGATTCCACGAATCTCTGCCTAGTGCCTCGTGTATAGGAGGACAGCCACTACCGAGGAGATACTTTATTGGACAGCACACCCTTCTTGCATCGACACACAGAGAATTGCCACTCTCTAACTAGTTTACTAAATCAAAACTAGTACAGCACAGAACTCATTGGAATAAAATTAGCTGCGATGACATGCACCCATGAATCACTGTCAAACCAGTGATGATATCAGGTGTTCGTGAAAGGTTCTGCAAGACGTTTATAGCTTGAATAAATAGCAGCTGACCTTATCATGCGTATGGGGGAAAACAGTTCACTCTCATTACAGCTAAGTGGTAATTTTTGAAATGCTCGTTCTAAATTAGCGACAAAGTTTTAAATTAAATGGATTATATATGTTATATTAATTATTATTTTTGGAATTGCGCAAATAAAAACTAATTATATAATATTCGTTTTCCCCATTGGCTTAATTTCAAAACTGTCCTAAGTAATTTCTGTCCCGGATTGGGTCCCTGGCCTCCAGAGACCGAACCGGGGTGCACATGCTCGAAGCCTTAGTGGTATAGGAGCATGGAAAAGTCTTCACTCACTCAATCGTGTAAAGCGCACGACTTAGGCGCGGTCGGTCTAAGATCTAAGATCGATCCCGTCGGTGCGCTCATTGGGTCATTTCTCATTCTAGTCAGAACGCCACGACTGGTATATCAAAGGCCGTAGTATGTACCATCCTGTCTGTGGGGTTATACGTATAAAATGATCCCTTGCAACTAACGGGGGAAAAAATGTAAAGATTTCCCTGTTTTAAGTTAGATCTATACTTCACCGGCGACTCCTGGAAGCGAGTAGTTGACTCGCTCAGTCCTGCTTCTGTTGAAACCTAATCCTCATGTTTCACTCAATTCACCGTGATTTTAACACAGTTCATACTAAACTTTAGTTCGTTCAACGCTGTTTAGTTTACCTAATAAAATAAAATAAAATCACTTGCGCACGAAGTCGACAATCAAAGTATGAATTGACCTTGAGACTGTAATGTCGGAATTACCAAATGATTGACATTCAATAGCCGATTAATATTAAATCAATGTGCTCTAGTGGTGTTGTTAAACAAAAACAAACTGACTTTCATTTCAGCCAACTGTTAAAGATCGTACTATGGGCTATCGAATCAGTGTATATTAATATATAGCCTAATATAGGTATAGATTTTTTAAGTCTGTCTTTGGAATGGCAGTGCAGCTAGCAACCATCCTTGGGCGTGGCCATTCTCTTTTAGACCAAGCGTATTGCAGTAATGTATTCACGGGAACTCTTTTAGCGTTGCCAAAACTTCTCTTGTGACCGCCTTGGGCCCGGATACGACTTTGATTACCACGTTTTTTGTTATTGAGGCTTCCACAATATTTCTGTCATTTTCACCGACATAGATAAATCAGAAACAGCGGTCAAGTACATCAACCGGGCCAGTCAAAGAGTGCCTCAGATTTTGTTTGCTTCTTTGGTGTCTTGCTACTGATGTCAGCAAAATATAATGTTAACTAAGATTGATTGCCGTTTCAGTGTTATATCATTTAAAATGATGAGCTTGCGATATAACATTGAGAAGATTAAACCGAGCACCTGTGTCAAAAGCTATTCATTAGTCTTCATTAAGTGATTGATGTAGTGCCTCGTGTGACCAATCTTCATTAACATGATTTCAATTTCGCATTAGGTTAGATGGAAGCTTCACGATTCAGTTAATTTGCTTGATGTCTGGCACACATTGGCCAACTGTCTGTAGCGTTGAAAATAGGTAAGGTGTTTAAAGGGATTGTCTTGACTTTGATGCCATTGTAAGACGATTCTGATTAACAGAAGCTTAATTTTTTAACCACAACAATATTGTTTTCTTATGTAGACTATGTAAAATATCAGTTAGTGAGTCTGTGTGTGTGTGTGTGTGTGTGTGTGTGTCTCGCGGTGTGTGCCTATTCGCTATATCTGCCTATTCGCTATATCTGCCTGTGTCTATGTGTCAATTCTTTTCTCTATCCTCTCAATTACATTATCAACCGTGAGCTATCGGTGGAGTTAATATTAATGATTAGCCGATATTAAGAAAGACATCGGTATGTTGTCCTTACACCGTCCTACGGAGACTTTAAGGCTCGAATTTTCGTAAACTATTCAATCATAATGCTCGATTCAAGTAATAATCGACCACTTAGATTGTACATATAAACCTAGATAATGTTGTGCTCATTCTCTTATGACTCATCTGCTCATGTGCTAAGTGTTTTTTTTTTATATGTTTGTTATTTTAGTTTCTCTTTGAATCACTTAAAAACATGTAGGTTTTCAATTTCCACTTGAACCGTGGGTCATGGTTGAACCATCATTGAGACATTTAGTCTCAAACTCACTCTGGGTGGGACTCTGGTACAGTAGTGTGAACTTCCACGTTTTATGCCAAATGGCTCATCCGCTAAGCCGACGAGGCCAGTTTCACATCTAACATCATGATGTAAACAAGACGCTATCATTTTGAAATAAGGAAGTAGTGGGCAGGTTGCTAGACGCATAAACCCGCGATACTATACTAAACTACGTTGTAGCCATCTGCGAGTTGTTGACAGTCCTATAACCGGTCATCACAAGTCGGTTAATCTATGTAAACACCAGGCTACGTACACTAAGTTCAAGTCAAATGTTAAGAATGGATTCCATTGTTAAATGGTCGGTTATGGAAAATTTAATATCTCGCTTGAAATATTTGTTGCTTGTCAAGTAAAGTGTATTTATGAATTATTAACGGGTGGTAATATTTCTCGAAGTGACGGAGGTTTACTTTTTGAAGTAAAATTACGTCACATGGATCATTCGTTTCTTTCAGGTGTATTTGCAATACAAGCTACAGTTTAATATGCTCAGTTATGTAAAAAAATAAAAAAAAAAAAAAAAAAAATAAAAAAAAATAATAATAATAAAAAAATAATAATAAAAAAAAAAAAAAAAAAAAAAAAAAATTAAAAATCTAAATGACAATCCTGGTTACACACACTAAAATTGACACAAATCATGACGATTCAATCGAATGCATATTTAAATGCACTATCCCGAGTTTTTTGCATTGTACGATGTCTTCGACTAACACACTTTTGTAACGACCAGAATAATGCTATTACATATTAAATATATTTTCTTGTTTATAATTGTTCTAATAGTTGTAACTGGATTTGGTTCCCTTTAATTTCGTGGTTGATCACTGCAATTTACATACAGTGATCATTAAATATAATGTATTGCTTTAAATGGAGGGTCAACTCAAACAAAAGCCTTATGTATTGGAAAGATGCATACCCGGATCACCAACACATACTGACACTTTAACAAATGAAAAACGTGTAATTTTAGAGTTAATAAAAAACCCCATGATTATTCTTGCTAACTGGGGGCAGCCATTTTGTTTAATTTTTGTGACATCTGGTAGTATAGCTTAGGGCGAAGTTACGTCGGCTTGATAGTATAATAAACTATTTAACTAAATATATTTCAGTTTGCATCAATAGAACGAAATGGAGTTAGTGTTTTTCTCTTTTAAAAAATCCAAAGAAAAAATGCATATTATTAGACGTATTGGTATGGTACGTTCAAGCAAAAACGACCACTCACGATTCTTTGGGACTACATAATTGGTCAGTTTTGTAATTTTAGATGGAAAAGTCTACTTAATCAAGGGTTTTACAGAATTATGTACTGTAATAAAGCATGACGGCTGATAATGTCCATTACGATTTGAGGGGTGTCCGCGCGGGTATCACACAATACCATGTGATCTTAATAAAAGAGGCACGTCTTTTTAGTATGTCTAGACAGTGTCTGGGGAACGTCTAAATATACACCTCCCAATCAGGAACCAGAGATACAGGCCACGGAAGGAAAATACCAATTGACCAAGAAAACACTCCAATTATTATTTCAGTAAGTGGGTTCATGTATGTACAAAACATAATACAGTTATTTCAACGCTTTGACAATGGTGGTTTAGTTTGTATTGAAAAATAATATATACTTGTTGCTGACTTACTGGTATGGATAGTATTACAGAATATTGCGATGCATCCGCAAATATCGGGTATGTTTTGTTTCTTCAGTTCGAAGACTATAGCAGTGTCGGAAATAGAATAAAACTGATTTTCGTCGATTATTTCTTTCATATTAAACTGACAGGTAACTATTTTGTAAATATCTATTTAACGATACTCTACCTAATTTAGCATTTACTTGTTTGGGCTCTCGCTGATGTACAAGGTGGTGTTTACTCTTGAAATTAAAAGAAAGATGTTGGTAAACAGGTGATTTGTGTACTTTATTGGAATAGACTATAACACATTTTGATCTACATGTGTCAATTTCATTTACCATTAAATAAACTTTTTTTTTTAAACTGCAAGTAAATTGAATATTTTGAATTGCATCAGAAATTATTAATTATGATCAGCATATTTTGTGAATATTAATTCAAAATAAGTACATTAGAAATTTACACAATCTTGCAAGCACTTAAAGGTGCTATACCATAGTTATATATCAGCATCTGTTTGTGATAAAGATTCTCCAGTAAACTACTAGAAGATAAAATTATTTGTACATGTAGACTTTAAATTTTAAAGCAAAATGTATTTATTTACTTTTATTATTATTATTTTTTTTTTTTTGTGTGTGTGTGTGCACAATAGTTGTCATTATGCAACTTGGAGATAACACCTTTAATACATAGCACCTTTAATGCCGGTGTAATAGATCACACACTCAGAATGGTTCTTGACAGTTTTGCTCAAAATTTACTTAGAAAGGTCTACAAATATTTTGTTTTCGGGAGGGATAGGGGTAAACCGTCATCAGAGACAGTCCCTGATATATCGAAACAGCAATGAAACTGACACAAAGTCATGTCGATAAACATTTGTTATAGTCTGTTCAAATAAAGTGCAGAAATCACCTGTTTTACTGACATTTTTCTTTTAATTCCAAGAGTAAACACCACCTTGTACATCAATGAGAGCCCAAACAAGTAAATGCTAAATTAGGTAGAGTATCGTTAAATAGATATTTACAAAAACGTGACACGTTAGGTATTACGTAACCATCAACTCGACAGAGAGCGTGTTCACTGGGATGGTACAAAATGGCTGCGCCCATTATATATAATAGCCGTCACATTTAACCGTTTTATTAATTAACTATACGATTATACTTGTTGATATTAAGCAATAATGTGCATTATATATCGTTGACTATGCATACCAGGCCAAATGCCTTAATTGTCCCTTCCTTTAAGGTAAATACACTAAAACGACACACCTGATCTCGTCGTCATCGTCGTCTCTCTCTCTCTCTCTCTCTCTCTCTCTCTCTCTCTCTCTCTCTCTCTCTCTCTCTCTCTCTCTCTCTCTCTCTCTCTCTATCTCTTCTCTCTCTCTCTGCATGTCTGTCTTTATATCTTTCTTACTTTCTCTCACACACTCACATATTCACAACGGGCTATTAGATTTATTATTTTTACTTATAATTAGGGGATAACATTAGTATATGTGACCATTTGTGGACGTTGATGCGGGCTTTACTGCTACAAATTGAGTTTTACAGAAGATGCAAATCGGAGGCGGTGACACGGATATTTGCGACTGTAAAACCAGTGTTAAAGTACGGAGATGGTAAGTCTTTTAGACATGTTTGAATATGAAGTATTGCAATATTGGGTTGTTTACCACTGTTCTTCTAGTATGACCATAGCGTTTATTTTTGTCTTTTTCATATTTAATATTAATATATTTCATTGTGTCTTTCACAAATGTGATTCCTTCAGATCGGTCTACACTATTTGTATTAATAGTTTTTGAATTTAAAATTGATGTTTATCACGAAACTTTATTTGACACCCAATAGTATATTTATTTTCCTTCATTAATTTTATAATAGTAAGAAGGAATGTTTTATTTAACGACGCACTCAACACATTTTATTTACGGTTATATGGCGTCCAACATATGATTGAGGACCACACATATATTGAGAGGAAACCCGCTATCGCCGCTTCGTGGGCTACTCTTTTTCGATTAGCAGCAAGAGATCTTTTATATGCACCATCCCACAGACAGGACAGTACATACCACGGCCTTTGTTACACCAGTCATGGTGCACTGGCTGGAATGAGAAATCCCCAATGGGCCCACTGATGGGGACCGATTCCAAACCGACCGCGCATCAAGCGAGCGCTTTACCACTGGGCTACGTCCCGCTCCTGCTGGTTGAAGGAAATACGAGTAACCGGAAGGGTTCTCAGTTTACTCACAGATGTGACACGGACTGAACTTCCGCATGCACCAAACAAGGATAACAAGAATAAAGACAACCCTCTAAAGACATTAAACAATAATAAATATCACAGGTTTAAATAGTTAAAATACACACATAAAACATTCAATCATATACATAATTCATAATTCAAATATGATTGAATTATACCAAGGCATATAAAATAGCATGTACATGATCTGCCTTTATTAAACACCTGCGTAATTATACAGACACACTGCAATCAACGTAACGTCCCTCAACCTACTTGTTGTCAAAATAAAATACTTCTAAATGTAAATATAATGCGTAATGCTTAATTGGAAAGGTATTTATTATATTTATTTTTAGTAATTAACTGATCTGTCAAATATGCATCGAAATACTTCCCTACTACATCAGCATATTAATATAGTCATATATCTCAATATATCAATCTCTCGTGGTGGAATACACCACAAACAATACAATAATCTTTTATACGACACACATACGATTCAATTGCACTGGTCAGACGCACATGAAACTTACGTGCGGCATACAAAGCATGCACAATTCGCCCCAATCGTTGGCGGGAAATATCCCTTGGACGTTGCCCGTATAGTATATTCTATACGGGAAAACCTAGCAGACTGATAAAAACATTACTTCAAGGTAAAATAGCAATTATTTACAGTATAAAACACATTATTGAAAGGTGTACGTTAGAATATTTACACGGACCTCACACATTGCACTCACTGTTACATCAGTTCGCTGTCGAGTGTTAATGTTTCCAGCAGTCATTTTTCATCTTAATTAACAATATATATTTTCGTGCATACGAAAGTATTGGAAGGCAAAATCCGGTCGGGCTATTGCAAACATTATGAAAAGAAAAAGAAAGAAATGTTTTATTTAACGACGCACTCAACACATTTTATTTACAGTTATATGGCGTCAGACATATGGTTAAGGACCACACATATATTGAAAGAGGAAACCCGCTGTCGCCACTTCATTGGCTACTTTTTCGATTAGCAGCAAGGGGTCTTTTTATATGCACTATCCCACAGACAGGATAACATATACCACGACCTTTGAGATACCAGTCGTGGTGCACTGGCTGTCGCGAGAAATAGCCCAACAAACAAACAAACAAACAAAAGACAATAACACCCCCCCTCCACAAAAAACAAAACAAAAACACACCCCCTTAAACCGCCCCCCCCCCCCCCCCAAAAAAAAAAAAAAAACCAAAAAACCCCCAACAAACCCAAACTCCACATTGGGCTTCTTACAAATATTAAGACAACCAGAAACACATTGAATATACAGACACTGATATTCTAAACAAGAAAATATATTTAATATGTAAGTTTAATCGTAGAAGTATTTTATTTGTCGGAAACATATCTTACAATGTAGCAAACTCAGGAATGTTCCTTTAAGAAATCCCAGACAGAGATCAAGCCTGATTAGATGCTGATATTGTAACAAAAGCAGGATCATTTACGGAACTTCCAGAATAAACCAACACCGGTAAAGTGTCTCTAATCAAGAAGCAAAGATCACTTTTGAGCAATGCGTGTGCGAAATGTTGGCTATTATTAGTAATTCATTTACTGGTCATCTGTGTACAGAGTGCCCTTGTAACGTTTCAAAAATAGCTCTGCATAAAAATATAGAGGGAAATAATTACGTCTAATACAGACCTCAAATAATAATATAGCGGTAGGATGAAAACATCGTTACAGAGATACTGAAGGAACCCTTTAGGAAAACCATTACTCGAGAACTAGTGGCACTGGTGGCCTAATTTTACAGAAGAGGATCCATTGGGGACCAGGGGACTTGTCCGTCCTTAAATATATTCAAGTGCCCCTTTCCCCCTCTTTTGCCCTTTTGACGAGTTGGCCAATGTGACCTGTTCCCGTTACGCCCCCCCCCCCCCCCCCCACCTCCCTTGCAAAATATATCCTGAATCCGCCAATGGTTTGAGACATAAAAATGACCGGCCTCGGTGGCATAATGGTTAAGCCATCGGATTACAGGCTGGTAGGTACAGGGTTCGCAGCCCGGTACCGGCTCCAACCCAGAGCGAGTTCTTAAGGGCTCAATGGGTAGAAGTATAAAGACCACTACATCCTCTTCTTTCTCACTAACCACTAACCAACTAACAAACTAACCCGCTGTCCTTGACAGACAGTCCAGATAGCTGATGTGTGTGCTATGGTGCACTTCCATCAACTATTTTAATGTTAGGACTGCATTTACTTGTCAACACAATTGCATGGACATGATGCAGATATAGCAAAAATGCCACCCAGGTACATATATGCAAGTACATTTTTTTTTTTTTTTTTTGCAAATAGCTAAGTTCCGCGATATCGAGGTACCCCAGTATATTATTGAAACATAATTATTGTCAGATAGTCAGATAGTTTAGTTGACATAATTCACATGCTCGTGACTGGTTACTTTAAAACAAAATGGATTACGTGAATTTATTTTTGCTTCGGCTATAAATGGTTTACGCTAATGTTCAATTCTCAGAGGCCAGAAGTCTTACCAGCGAAACACCTCAGAATGACTCGTGGGTGACATGCTGATATTGTGGGAAATATTTTTGACTCAGCTTTCACAGAGATACCATTTTTAAAATGTTAATGTTTTTCTCGTTCAGATTCGTTGTACAGAAATACGATTTGCCTTTCCGATTCTTCTGAATCCTGATCTAAAATTCACGAGAACCGACTGTGTTCACTCGTGTGCTACCATCCACAAAAATACGGTTTGTCTGTTTAGAACAAAGGTTAATTGTTAATTTTCAGAAAGTATTCGATATTGTCAACTTACACTGTCCCATTTTAGCTGCAAAAACTGTGGGTTGCTGCTAGCACCGGTATTCGAACCCGGTATCTACTGATCTTGAAAGGACTGTTCTGATTTTGCTGCCATTGTAAGATGTTTACGATTAAAATTACACTTTAAATAAAGTTTCTTGTTTACAACATCAGCGTCTCCATATGTTGGGGTCGATCCCCGTCGTAGGACCCATTGGGCTATTTCTCGTTCCAGCCAGTGCACCACGACTGGTATATTAAAACCATGGTATGAGCTATATTGTTCGTGTGATGATGCATATAAAATATCTCTTGCTACTAATGGAACAAGAAGTAGCGGGTTTCCTCTCTATGACTGTGTTAACATGATCATATGTTTGACATCAAATAGCCGAGTATTAATAAATCAGTGTGCTCTAGTGGTGTCGCTAAACAAAACAACAACACAACAACAACAACAAAAATCCATATGCAATGTTTTTCTGATCGTCCTAGTGTAACTTGTCTCGTACGTACTAAATTATTGGGAGATAAAATCTGATATGGCTTTCAACAAGCATTTTGAGAGTACTGTTCAACGGCCATACCTCTGTAAAACAAATTGAATAATTTGCCATAAAAGTCAAAGTTGATTTGTAGCAGAACATGATAAAGCTATATAGAAATGTTGTGTTGAATATTTTTAGGCAATGTAAAAAAATAAATAATTAAATCTCCTAAGTTTAAGGGCCATAACTTTCTCAAAATTAGTACATCGATATGAAAGTCAAACTTGATCTGCAACAGTACAGGATAAAGCGATGCACACAATGTCAGCTCAATATGTCGAGGTACTTGCGTAAACAAACTATATATGGGACAGACGGGCGAACAGGCAGACATACGGACATACAGACAGACAAACAAACAAAAGGATGAAGATGAAACCCATAGTCCCCCTCTCCCTCCCCTTCCGGTTGGACCGGTAGGTGATTACTAAACATTCAAAATACAGCAAGGAAATTAATTGAACATAAAGACATTGACATTATAAATAAGAAAATGCATTGCATATGAATTTTTTAAATTTAATTAATTTATTTATTATTATTATTATTATTTTATTATTTTTATTTATTTATTTTATTTTTGTGGGTGGGGGAGCGTAGCCCAGTGGTAAAGCGCTCGCTTGATGCACGGTCGTTTGGATCGATCCCCGTCAGTTGGCCCATTGGATTATTCTCGTTCCTGCCAGTGCATCGTGACTGGTATATCAAACGACGTGGTATACGCTATCCTGGCTGTGGGATGGTGTATATAAAATATCCCTTGCTACGGATGAAACAAAAATGTATGTCAAAATTACCAAATGTTTGACGTCCAATAGCCGATGATTAATAAATTAATGTGCTCAAGTGGTGTCGTTAAACAAAATTGGGGGTTATTTTGGGACCATGTTACAACAGAATGTCCGACGGTTTAAACCACCAAACAACCTTGTTACGACTGACTCGTTACGGACAATTATTTAGATGAAAACACTCCCTCGATATCTGGGATCAGCTTGTGTAAAGTCGGACTCCGTTTAAAAAGATGCAATCATCCTTCGTTATGTGAACGATGACTGAACCAAAAGGTTTGGTAGTTCACGATAACCGCATAAGTTCATTATGAAAAGTGTGTCATTGAACAGGTGCTCGATTTCGAGATATCAATCACGAACTCTCGACATTACAGAGTTCGAGGTAACGATCTAATTTGACTGTATAGCAAATGGTATGATAAAAGTATTCACTGGATGGGAACTGGAATTCTAACGGGCCTCGCGTTAGTCGAACCGCGTGTTAAACAGTACAGTTATTTACGTATTACTGTGACAGGGATGCATGTTCAACCACATAAACAAGTCTTCATTTAATGATCAAATAGACATGATGACTGATTGTCTGATCAGACACCGGTTCCTTGTCCAAGTTGAAGAATGATTTATCTCATCTGAATGAGTCTGCGCTACAGTAATTGCGGAGCATACTGCATATGGATTAACGAACCGTGTTTCGTTTGTCATTCACTCGCTTGGCCTGGGAAAATGAAAGAACTAAGGAACACCTAATGTTCACTATTTCATTGATAAATGACCCCTCTTCTGCCTGCCTGCCTGTCTTGTGTGCCTGCCTCTGTCTGTGTCTGTCAGTCTTCCTGCTTGCCTGCCTGCCTCCTCTCTCTCTCTCTCTCTCTCTCTCTCTCTCTCTCTCTCTCTCTCTCTCTCTCTCTCTCTCTCTCTCTCTCTCTCTCTCTCTCTCTCACACACACACACACACACACACACACACACACACACATTGCCCTTCCTATGCTAAAGTAAATATTAAGTATGTCTTAATTGGTCCTCAATGGTCAGCATCTCTAATGTAAAATTCCGCGATAAAGACAGATTCTTATCAGAAAAAAATCAACTTCAATTAACAGTCACTCACACTTGAGATTGGTAGTTATGCCAAAAAACAGACAGATGGCGCCAAATATTGTTAAACGCATCCAATGGTGGCGATTGCGATTCGACAATCGTCTTAAGTCAATTTTTAGACTAAATAATCAACAGTTATCATCAAATCCTCAGTTGCCGATCTCGATCTCGCTACACACTTCAGGAAATGTTTACATACATACACATATACATACATACAGTATTTTGCGGGCAAGAGATATAAAAAGATTACCCGCAAATCCATTAACTTCTCTTTATAATGTGACGTCTTTAGAAAGTGGGGAGGTGAATTTAACTGTTCAAAGGTCTACGGTTACATCGTATCCAGGTATTTCTGTCCAGAAACGAGACATTTGGATTGGAAGTATCTACGTCGGTGGAAAATGGCTTCAGTTCATAATGGAAGTAACTAATTGCATTTTCTTGCGAGTGTTGTCTATTTGGTGCCAGTAAATGTTTCATTTGTGACATCAGTCTAACACCTAAGGTAAAATATGATACTTGCTGGCATTAAATGGGCAATAAACATTCACAAATCTAAAAACTTCATATGTCTGTGATCACAGGATTATAGTAATGCAGTTGAGTAAGCGAAAATAACATTTTGTCTTACATAGTTGTAACAACGTTAATGTTGACAATTTAGACAGCTTACACCAAAATGTATCATTCGAAAGAGTAAGTACATGTAACATACTATGAAAAATATTACGGTAGTTTATAATGTTTTTGTGTTTTTTTCTTTTCGCTTAGATTGCTGCTGGCAGCAGTAGTAGCAGCAGCAATAGTAGTAGTAGTAGTAGTAGTAGTAGTAGTAGTAGTAGTAGTAGTAGTAGTAGTAGTAGTAGTAGTAGTAGTAGTAGCAGCAGCAGCAGCAGTAGCAGCAGCAGCAGCAGCAGCAACAGTAGTAGTAGTAGTAGCAGCAGCAGCAGTAGTAGTAGTAGTAACAGTAGCAGCAATAGTAGCAGCAGCAGTAGTAGTAGTAGCAGCAGCAGTAGTAGCAGTAGCAGCAGCAGCAGTAGTAGTAGCAGTAGCAGCAATAGCAGTAGTAGCAGCAGTAGTAGTAGTAGTAGTAGTAGTATTACAACAACAACTACTACTACTACTACTAGTAGTACTACTACTACTACTAGTAGTAGTAGTACTAGTACTACTAGTACTACTACTACTACTACTACTACTACTACTACTACTACTACTACTATTAATACTAGTACTACTACTACTACTACTACTACTACTACTACTACTATTAATACTAGTACTACTAGTATTTTGTATTTGTAAAAGCTGTTTCAAACTGGGACCCGACATAATTTCTTAGATTATATATTACTTCTATATTTGATATTAACCATTTTTTGTAACATTAATTCTGTTTGTGCACATGAAAAGAGAAAAACCAAAACTCAGAAACAAGTAAATCGTTGCAATGTCATATCGGAAAGCCAGATTATATTTAACATTTAAAAACATGTTTTCCAGCAACAATAAACATTAACGATACTGAGTCTTGACAAATATATTTTATTCTCAACAGTATGTGGGAACTTGTACGCTGTGAAGGTATCTCCAATTTGGTAATATAAAAGAGCTCTACTTAGCCTAAGGGTGTGTAAAAAGGACCAAAATATCAAACTATATGTCTTCTTTATCTAGACAAAGTGGACGCTTTGTAAACTAAAAATGATTTTTCTAAAGGCGACGCCACACAATACGAGTACCTCGTACATGAACAGCTTATTGTGACGAGACAAGTTTACGATGTCATTGGTTGTTTTCCTATATATCCTCGTACGACACACTCGTATTGTGTGGCGCCGCCTTAGGTAACGGAGGGATGGTGGGGGGGGGGGGGGGGGGGGGGATGTTGTCGTATCCTCCTACGACCCTGACTACTGTAACCAGGCGATATTTTAGTGATTTTAAGCTATCGCACTGCACTGTACACAAACACACATGCACTGAGTTTAATCAGTAGGTTTAATCACATGAAAAGGAAATTTTCTTTTCATCATAAAATATTGATCATATTTTAGCCAGGACATGAATGCGTCCAATTAGAGCATGTCCATCTGGCTAAGTCCTTGTCACCACAAAAGCCAGGCTCCCGGTGTGGATCATCCAGGCAGCGATACCCTTATCCATTACACCGGCCTGCCCCTCTCCAGTGCACTCCACCGTCCTGTCGATACTCAAGTGCTGCTGTTTACCTGGGATGCATAGCACCATTGACAAGGAGAACCGCTCAAGACGAAGGGCGAGGAATCGATCGGGAGGAAGTATAAAGCACATGCAGATCTTCTCAAAGTTCACGTGCTAATAACGCTTTATCGTGTACAATGGTCGGGGAGTAATGTTTCACATTGCACAGTCTTGGACATTCAAGCCGTCCATGGATACAGTTAATTGGATGAACCGTGATTGCCCAGGATTTGATAAAGACCCTTCGTTACGATGTGTGTATTTGATTTATTGAGACTTCCCAAAATCTACTGTAGATTATTTTTGATTTAATGGATGCTATCAAACTAATGCTAACGGGACAGCAGTTACAACAGGTTATATCCAGTCAGTGTTCCAGCACGATGTTATAGGCACGTCCTTGTAGTAACATTTAGGTCATAGTTGATACATTGGAGAAATGTTAGCTGTCACTACATGACTACTCGTATTACCAAGTAGCAGCAAAGGATATTTTATATTCACAACGAAAATAGCATTTGTCGTGGCTTAGCATATACATATACCAGTATATATGACCGATTGAGGACAGAATAAAGCTTAATGCCTACCAGATGTAAACAGTTGTGGCAGGTTGCATTTCAGTTTGGTGTACTACTACTATGATGCAGCATTGTTTTGCAAACAAATTTGCAATAGCCTTCTGATTACTGTGTTCTAGGTCATACCTATTTACAATTGACAAAACAATGCATTATTTCTTCATTTATGTCCAAATATTGCAAATGTATCACACGTGGATTCTGAAAAAAAATTCATACCTGTTTCAATATATATAAAAATAAAATTCAAAGTGCAGCAGATTTTGAACATGTATATAAGTATTCTGAATGAATGAGAAATAAATCAAATACGACAATTAAACAAAAGCCAAACTAATAAATAAATACAAAAATAGCGTGAAACAAACGCATCTTATAATCAATCCTTGATTAAAATCGTATCTCTAGACAAGTCGAAATCGAAAAGACGTATAAGGTAAACTCGTCATTGCGTCCATGATCTACTATCATGCTCGGTCCTTAGGAGGAACGCCACTCTCCTAGGAGAACCGCAACATGATGTTTTATCTTCTGCACCGCCTGTAGGAGGACTACCGCAACCAAGACTAGCTTAGAAAACCCCAACTTTTACTGGATAGACCTCAGTGAAATATATACAACTGTGATGGTGTTCACTCATGAATCACTGTGAACACGATCAAGATGAGTATATCCTGCCCCACCGGTTCCACCTGTCATGAGCACAATCTGCAGCCATCAATTCCATTGTAAAAATGTACACGCTTTTCACCAACAATATAAAAAGGCACGAAGAAGGCCGAAATAAGGTATGGCATCAGAGATCATTTTAGTCAGTGATGCGTCATATCGTGAAATTGCCTCTGAGTGTCTGTGCCATAAAACGTTTTGAAGGCGTTCAGGAGTCCGTGAATGTTACAACCTCGATCAAACAACGTCTCCACCAGAACGATATGTCGGTCTTTAAATTCGGCGTACGATGACAATGACCTAACTTGTATCAGAAGTTGCCAAATATAGACACCAAAAGCTGGAACAGAATGAATGAATGAATGAAATGAATGAATGAAATGTTTAACGACACCCCAGCACGAAAAATACATCGGCTATTGGGTGTCAAACTATGGTAATGCAAATAAATAAAGTGATGTTCAACATCAATATAAAAATTCAAGGTTTAAACAAAAACAGTGTAAAGAACTGTGCAAAAATACAAATACAAATATCACAGAATTTTACGGACACTGAATTTTACTCTAAACTTCAATTTGTGCTGTATTGGCCATTCTCAAAGAGAATGTTACACCCCTGCACCACGGTGAGGTTACAGCACACGCAGGGGAAGCTGGAACAGAAGGAACACTGCTCGACATGTAGAGCAAATCGACTATCGAAAAGCCGAAGTCATCCCTTTTATCATACAAATTTGAATGAAGGCCTACGTCGTTCTAAATCTCCATATATAGACCAAGGAGATATTTTTATACTTTCTGTAGCTTCCTTTATTTGTAACTGGTGAGCTTAATCGATGGAAAGTAATCTGTGATCCTATAATTATTGAATGATCTAAGATCATGAGTATATCGAAAGGTGAAATTAAGGGACATTCCTGAGTTTGCTGCAATATCTTAATATGTTATCGACTAATGAAATATTTCTACGATTAAACTTACATATTAAATATGTTTTCTTGTTTAGAATATTAGTGTTTCTGATCGTTCTAATATTTGTACTAGGTTAATTTTCATTATATTTCCCAAACAAATATTTTTTCGTACGTACGAAATTATTTGAAAACAAAATCCAGTTAGGGCTTCTTACAAATATTAAGACGACCAGAAACACATTGAATATACAGACACTAATATTCTAAACAAGAAAATATATTTAATATGTAAGTTTAATCGTAGAAATATTTTATTAGTAGGAAACATTTTACAATGCAGCAAATTCGGGAATATCCCTTTAAACTTATTCGCCAGACTCATTTGTTTTGATTTAGACAGATAATGGTTAGTTAGAAAATCTGATTCATATGCATAGAGAAATCAATCGGCGCGTAATGGGGGCACAGTTGGTGTCATGGGGATACCAACTTCCTGTCTATATGTGTTATCCCCAAATCTGACATATATCTTGTTAATAAGGAAGTCCAATATTTCACATACGTCCTCCTGTCTTAGTATACTTTTGTCAAAAAAGAGAAAATCACGGCACCTTGCAAACATGATTCAAAGTGTTGTTGAATGACCAAAGGCATAGATTTGAACCTAAGATCAGTCTTTCATCCAAAATGATTCACTACATTTTTATTCCATGGGTTCAAGTCAATCACTCAGGCAATTTGCTTGTCTTGTGAATGCCATTGATTTTACCGTTATATACCTCAAAGTGCTTGAGGAGAGTGTATATTAAGACGATTGTAACTCTGTAGACAGTAAAAGACCCAGCGATATAGAACAGCTGCATCTTTGACACATGATGTGTTCCCCTCTTTAGGACTGGATGGAAATCCATAGAATGATCACAATCATATGTTAATGACTAATTGTGAAATACTCCAACAAGGTCAGTTTCTCTATGGTTAATACATTCTTTGACAGCCAGCATCAAAGTGTATCCTATACTAGGCCAAAGGACACAGTTTGTTATTGGTATGCATTTTGGCGTAGCATAGTTACTCGGTCTTATAATTATTGCATTTTCACAATTTACAATATGATGAAACATGCTTTCACAAGAGAATTAAAAAACCCCAAATCACTGCTAAATGAGTTAAATTGTATGCATGTGTGATAGTTTGTATTTATGGAATAGAGAAACACAAACAAATTTGAATCAGAGATCAGTGTAATGTTAACAGACTGCCTGACAGCCATAGAATCTTCTATTTTTCTTTCATACGCCTACGATGTGATCAGAGTAAAACAATTTTGTTCATGGCGGGATGTATCACAATGGTAAAACGCCCGCGTAAAGCCATGTTCGTCACAAAGTGTGTCGCCGTCGGTGGATTGGATTTGTTCGCTTTTTTTGTTGGGGCGGACGGGGTTGTTGGTTTTGTTTTGTTTTTGTTTTAAATGTCTGTTGTATAATCCAGTACAAAATAACCTATTTCATGAAATACAGTTTATCTATGCTTGTTTACTACAATTATTTCTAACTCCTCGAAGTCCACGAACTTAAAAATATGTCACCTACAGCAATTATGAATTTTTTTTGCTGTAGTCAAAATACTTACCGTTGACAATGTTGAACCTAGCTACGGCAATTTTAAACCAGTAACTTTGTAAACACATAAAAACAAAATTGTCACTTCAGCCGATCGCAATATTTGTTTATCCATCGGCAAAAAACTGCCATCGGTCAAGCTCCTGACCGACGGCAATTCATATAGCAATTGCCGTCGGTGCCGTCGTTAAGATCGATTCCTGTAGTTGAACTTATTATATTGGTTTTTGTTTTCCTGCCAGCCACAGTGCCACAACTAGTATATCAAAGAGCGTTGTGTGCTTGACACCATGCTAGCGAGTTCTCTTCTCAAACACCTGACGCCCCTGCGCGTGCTGTAACCTCACCGTGGTGCAGGGGTGTAACATTCTCTTTGAGAATGGCCAATGCAGCACAACTGGAAGTGTTGAGTAAAAGACAGTATCTATCTGTGATATTTGTATTTGTATTTTTGCAGTTCTTTACACTGTTTTTATTTATATCTTGAATGTTTATATTGATGTTGATCATCACCTTATTTGTTTGCATTACCATAGTTTGACACCCAATAGCCGATGTATTTTTCGTGCTGGGGTGTCGTTAAACATTCATTCATTCATTCATTCAAACACCTGACGAGAAGAGAAGAGAACATGTCTGAAGTTGTGTATCTACTGCACACCTTTCGTATCTTCATTTTAATTCAATATCCAACCCACTGCATTCTGCACACCACAAGAAGAACACTCGTTTACTAAAACAAACACCACTGGAACAATCGTTTACTAAAACAAACACCACTGGAACAATATCCAGTTCCAGTTCCGGCTAAAATCAAGATATTTCAGGATGTTTGTTTTGATTTCTAGTATGTAAATAAAGCTTACCAAATGGCGTTACGTCAGTACAGCGATTGCGGTAAGAAAGCAGATTTCTATAAGTAAACATAGTTCCTGTCTTTTGTTCAACACAATAGGGATGCAGTGGAGAATCTAAGGGGGGGGGGGGGGGGGGGCATGGACAGGCCTCCCCCCATAAATTTGGCGCCAGTTATATATATATATATATTTTTTTTATCATTTTTTATGTTGGAGAATCTGAGGAATATCTTCGGGAACGTTTGTAGCCTTTGCCTACATGTCATAGCCCCCCCCCCCCCCCCCCTCCACCACAATAGATTTTCTGGATGCGCCACTGGGATGTAAGGTATCCAGCACACGTATGCTGTACTACTACAGGCATTAGCAGTCACTGCGGACGTAAGTGAACATCAGAGGGACAAATTGATCGAGAAATCGAGGACGTGAAACGCCATTGTTTCTAGAGGGGGTATGGAGGAATATCCCACGGAAACGTTTATAAACAAGATTTTCTAAATGCAATTTTCTCCATTCTATAAGTAAAATTCATCATTACAAATGCTGATATATGCAACATTTTATAATTCCATTTTATAATTACTGTTTTGTAATAGGCGTCTTGATTGATTAAAATGCTATCACGTGATCTAAAAAAACAAAAAACGTTGATTCTTCCATGAATGTGAAAACTGTACTTTTGCGGTAAACAACGGAATTCCCGTTTCTATTTTTATTTCAAGTTGTCTGCGCTGTGAGTGACGGTGACAATTCTGGCTTTAAACGACTTCGGTTTTGAACTGAAACACAAAAATGAAGCTTCTATTACAAGTTATAGCAGAGAATGCTCAACAAATCAAAAGAGAGACATGAGAACAGCTCTGTCACATTTGACAAAAACACCAAACCGACAACTTACACGCGCGAAAACACATACGCCTTCGGGCACAATTCCGCGACCTGTCCCTTCCGAGAATAATATCACACAATCACAAACTTCCTCTGCAATCCACACACACAGTAACACTGAAACCACTTTATCCCTTTCAAGTCAGTCTTGACATTCATTTTCATTAATTCAGCTTTTGACAACTGCAATTTTAATATAGGTAGTAGATAAATCTTCTAAATAATTTGACGCTCTCCCTCATGTTAATTAGTTCAAAATTCATCGAAAAAAATGTTTCCGTTATCAATTGATGTTCTGTTATTTTAAATTGTATAACGTTTTATTCACGTTTGATTCAGAAAATTAAAATTTATCAAACTTATGTAAATCAGTATAATGAATCGGAGATTTGACGGTAAAAACGAATGTAACTTTCTAAGGGAATTCCCTTATTTGTGTATTCATACAGTTTTAAATCATTGTGGAATAGAGTTCGATTGGGTTTTCTAATATAGTTTTGTATAATGGCAATACTAATGCATTTGGAATTATAAGAATTGAACGTTATATGTTTGACGTTCATGCGATGATAAACACCAAAACGCGCTGCGCCATTCATACAGTGTGTAAAGCGGTGTTTATCATAGCATGAAAGTCAAAATTATAACGTTCAATTCTTAAATAAATGCATTTTTTTTACAATGCATAACATTTGTATATATGTTTCGGAGGCATGGTATCTCCCAAGTTCAAAAGCCACAACTCTGTTAAAAATATGCCAATCCCCACGATACTCAAACGTGATCTGTAAGTCTACACGATAAAGTAATAAATAAAATTGTAGCTCAATAGCTTGAGGTACGGAGGACACAAATCCGGAAAATGGTATTATGGACAGACAGAAGTCAGGACGGAGGGACGGACGGACGGATGGTTGGTTGGAAGAACAATGAGATGTCCAGAGACGGAACCTATAGTCCACTCCGGTTGGAGCATTAGGGGATTAACAACTTGTACGCTACTGGAAGTCATATGTGATCCTTGCTAAGGCCGTTGATGCTAGGCCAACCTTAAAACGCATATGTGCATACTAGTAAAAGGTACGCATGCTCCCACACATAATACAGATACACCGTATCCAGTTAGTGGTCGGTATTTAGTTTAACGTTTTAATTTTTAAAAATTATATATTCTACTGAACAAGAATAAAAAAGAGAAGGAAACACATGGCTACAATCAGTGATTCTATTCGGTTCTGTGAATCGGTCGGCTTACAGCAAACAACACAAATGTCATATGTTTCAATGTTAGCCAAAGAAATCTAAACTACAAAGAGAAAACAACAGTATTCTCCTTGGTTATCAAACTGCAAAATACTGTTTTTGTTTTGTTTCGTTTTTGTTTGTTTTTGTTTTCGTTTGTTTGAATTTTTGTTTGGTTTCGGTGGTTGAAAAAATATATTATTCGGGTGAACATAACCTGAACTTTGCTAAAAACGTTGTTTGCAATAGTCTAACTTCACACATAATTTATTTCGACGCGCATTTTATTATTGTGTACTAAAAGGTGAGGCTTTAATAAAATATGTTTGTCTGTCTGTCTGGAATGGTTGTATCGATTTAGCAGATAAAAATGGTATGAATTCAGCTCTGTGATAATTATAGACTTTTAATTCACTAAGTTTCAACGAGCAACTTTCGAGCGTGAATTGGAGCTATTATAATGAATTAAAACGATTCAGGATGTTCACGACCAAAACACTTTGACGATATGTGTTAGAGCTTAGTATAAACTCTTGATCCATGTGTGGCATTGTGACCTTTCTTTCTACGGATTAGCCAACACGCTAAGGCAAACACACATTTTAAAATTAGGCATAGTTCACAGTAAGACGTATCTGTCTGTACAATGTTCGGCATGCAGCACCATGCATTTATTTATGGCTTGGCTTTTAAAGCAGGTATATATATATATATATATATATATATATATATATATATATAGATATATATATATATATATATATATATATATATGATGATGATTGTATCTGATTCTCCCACGTGGTATGTCGGCTGGTATTCACTCTTCTAGGCATACCTTGAACCGACGTGGCGTTGTTAAATGTGGCCTGGTGATACCCTGGATTAAACGATGCGCTCGTAGTGACGTGTTTTAGACTACACGAGAGCACCGCACTGGCGGATCGATACACCACTGAAACGAACAGCATCTGTCATAGTTGGAGAGGGAGATAGATCTTCTTACTGCGCATAAAGGGTCCAATCAATGAACCACGGAAGCAGACACACTGTTTGTCAGAATAAGTTTTCTGATTGCATTTTCGAAATTTTGGTAAGTAAAAGTTTATCTTTTAATTTAATTTTATTTACGAATAATCTTATTTTTTGCATTTTAATTGTATTTATGAAGGTGGTTTAAATATAATACTTAATCTATTTGCACTGATGTAATACTATTTTAATATAATTGAACGTAAATAATAAAGTAATGGGGATTACGAAATACACTGTATATTTAAATGTTCTAGCAAATAAATCGTTCTTCTTCCTTGTAGACAAACACAGGCTAGTATGTGTCATATATATGCGTGTGCTTTTTCATGTTAAAGTTGGGATAAAGTTGACTTTTTTCTTAGTACCCACTATTATATATAATATAATTAGTAGTGTTTACTTAAATTGCATTAGGGAAAGGGTTTGTTTGTTTGCTTGCTTGGGTGTTTTTTTTTTTTTTTTTAATTTTGAATAAAACAATTCACACGCACTTATTCCTGTATTTTGATTGCAAAGATATTCTACGCCACGTAACCATAACCAACAATGTGTTGAGTGTTTCAATAAGTAAAACTTTTTTTATCTTCTTGTTCAAAAACGTTCTTTAACCGGCGTCGGTAAATGTCGTGGTTAAGCCATCGAGCATAAGGCTGGTAGGCACTGGGTTCGCAGCCCGGTACCGGTTCCCACATATAAACACAAATGCAGTAACGGCATAAATTTTGTTCATTGTTATTAAAATCAGATGATATGCGGTCTACATATCTGTTAGTTAATAGAACATTATGCAATTGTAGAACAATCTGACGATAAGAAAGTACTACAACAATTATACACAACAATCGTCTTTACATCGTAGTTGTAATTTTCTAAACAAGAGGAGTAAGCATACAGGTGGGTCGCTACCCGATACACTCCCGATACGTGAGTCGCAATACTCATCGCAATAAGTATAAAGTGTAAAATACTTTAAAAGGACATACCCTAGTTTTTAAACACTAAGGCATATTTTTTACAATTATAGCCGTTTTTGATAACTAAATTATACTTTACTTAGATTGTTTTGTTTAGATTATCAAGTTCCGTACATTCGAAGTGTTTTTGGTCATCCTGGTATTTTAATATCACAAAATGCATTTCTCATATTTTTAAAAAGGCACATGCGTCTGAAAATTAACAGTTATAGAGTGGAGTGTTAGTTTATTTTTAAAGGGTATTTCACCATTTTAAAGTCACAGATTCATGTTTCACTCAATTGTAACTTTATCCAAATGTGTTATAGGTTTGTTGAAACTAGGGTCTGTCCCTTTAACCTATTACGGGGCAGAACGTAGCCCAGTGGTAAAGCCCTCGCTTATGTCCGATGGCTTAACCACGACACCTAGAGGCCGCTTCTGTATAGCTCTAGTCTAAACTCTGATACAGACTTCCAATGGAGGCCGCACGTTTGTCTTACACGCAATACGTCGCACTGGTCACGCCATGCTAACTGCGGATGATCATTGCCAGATGTCTAATAAAACAACATGTATCCAAAAATTAATAAATAAAAACAATACACCACACACTCCCAAAACGACAACGTGATTAATAATTAACAGTAGTAGACCATCTTGAGACATATTTGTTTACATTGCTATAAATTTAGAAAAAGAGGCACGCGACACTTTAAAATGTTCTCTCTCGGGGAGAAAGACATTAATATTAAGAACTGGGACTATTTACAAACTCCAGCCTAAATACGCGGCATCATAATATTGTTATACTCCCCATCAGTACCTTAACAGACTGATATACAAACACAATTTGGCTTCTACCTATTACGCTACAAAGTGGCTGTTCTTGTTCAAAAAACAATATTAGCAACTGAACTCCTATTTCATTTCAGTTTAAATGTAAACCTAAAATGCATAAATTAAGTAAGTAAATTAGGAACACGTACAGTTCGTTATATCATTATCATGTTTTAGAGAGCTTAGACCAAATATTTTTTTACATGATTGTTTTCACAAAAAGTTGAGACAAGAAACCTTGACATTTGATACCGATCCTGACTTCATGTAATATATAAAACGATTTTTTTTAATCTGCTTATAGCAGACATTTTTGTTGTCCGATCAATACGCTTACCATATAATCGTTGATTTTGTTTTCATGTTTGTACACACGAAATCAAATTAAGGATAGCAAAAGTGCATTACAAGTTCAGGCTTAATGATCCAGCATTATCTTCCCGCCATTCTGAAATGGCGTCGTTAACAGTATACTGAGAGGCATAAAGAACGCTGTAGGTATTTCACTGATATTTTCTTATAGAAATGTTATGTCATATATTAGATACAAATTTAACTGAAAGACATTATTGTTCAAATCGAAAGAAACTGGAATAAAATGCGTTTGAAACAACACAAAACACAAAGCTTGGTGGGGTTTTTTTGGTGTTTGTTTTGTATGTTTTTTGTTTTTGGCAATGAAACAGTTCATTTCAACTTATTTTATTATACTTACGGTCCAAGGAGGCTGTCCTGGGCACACACCGCAGCTATCTGGGCTGTCTGTCCAGGACAGTGAGTTAGTTGTTATTTGGTTAGCGAGAGACAAGAGGGTGTAGTCGGCTTACACCTACCCACTCGCTCTGGGTGGGATCCATTACTGGGCTGCAGACCTTGCACCTCTCAGCCTTATGTCCGATGGCTTAACAACGACACAACTGAAGCCAGTAGACAATGAAACAGCATGTTTTCAGTATTACTTATCGTAGCATTTAAAAAAAACCCAGAACAAATCCTACTGGGTTTTTTTTTTTATATGGAGACGAGTGCAGGCAACGCACTTAAAAAATAGTGTCATGTACAGTGCTGTTTTGTTGCAATAAACACCAATTGATGTATTTTGCTTCAAGCGTTTTATTCCAATTTGAACAAAATCCTCTTTCACTAATAGCTATTACCAATATGTCATTTGTCCACATACTTAATATATATGATATGGCATTTCTATAAGAAAACATTCAGTGAAATATCCGTTATTTATGCCTTTCAGTATATAAAGAGGTATCTAGAATAAAACAAAATGGGTATTTTGAATAAAACCGCTAACAAAGTATGTCGATGTAATTAACTACTTTAAGAAAAATAATTATTTATATATGATGATAAAAGCAATACCATTTATCCTAAACCCAATTAAGTAAGCTACTGGTCCAATTCCATAAGTTAATTATGAAATCTGTCCAAAAGCATACTTAATAGATATGTCATATTCGTTATATGCGTCGACATTGTGGGCAGTTGATGCAATTTCATACTTCGCTGAATTCAAACACCGATTCACAGTCTCGCTTCAGCCAGTACACCACGACTGGTATACCAAAGGCCGTGGAATGTGTTATCTTGTCTCTGTGGGGTGGTGCATATAAAAGATCCCTTGCTGTTAATCGAAAAGAGTAGCCCGTGAAGTGGCGACAGCGGGATTCCTTTCTCAATATATGTGTGGTCCTTAACCATATGTCCGACACCATATAACCGTAAATAATATGTGCTGAGTGCGTCGTTAAATAAAACATTTCCTTCCTTCCTTCCTTCCTTCCGACTCACAGAATACTCATTATCCACTGCCGTGCAGGATGTTAAATCGTTGCACTAGCGAGACTATGTTAGTGTATTGTTAACAAAGCCCATTTCTGTCCAAAATCGTATAGATCTTTTCCTGGACCCCATGTTACGGAGTTACCTTAGTATTAAAATCAGCTTAGGTAGCTAAGGTAGCGACCGTAATCGGGGTTTTTTTTGTACGATAAAATACCCGCTTTACCAAACGATCTTAGCCTACAATCGCTGTAAGTGACAATCAATATTTACAAATAAAGTATCTAAAATGGCGGTCGTAAACTAACGCAAACATATTTTTAAAATAATAAAATAAAATGTAATAAACTTTTAACAAATTAACATTTCAGTTTTAATCAACGCTAAAGAAGCTAGAATGGCCAATTTCATTTCATTTTTATTCGTTGGTAACACTGCTATTGAATGAAGCGAATACAAAATTGGGGGGGGGGGGGGGGGGGGGGAGGTTTTACCACCCCATTAGTGATACGTGAGACAAGATAGCGGGTTTGTTAAATCTGACACTCTAGTGTTGCTGTCGTAAAACAGAGTTCCTTGGCTCCAAACCAACATATCATTAATCGTAGTAAAATGGTTTCTGCAAATACTGATGCTCTCTTTCTGGGTAACACACCATAAGCTTGTGCGTGTCATGTGTTGTTAAAACTTATGGCACTACAGTTTTCTTTTCACCTGGGGAAAATAATTAACATATATACTATAGAATTTTGTTTATGCAGCAGTAATGTCTGCTATTGACCAAATATACTTTTACTTTTGATGATGTCCAATAACTGATAAATATCAGATGTATTCTTCTGACCGGAAACAACTATTTTTCACTGGAATTTAAACATTAACGCGATGGATATACAGGGATTACTCAAAACCTAGTAGATTCAATCTTCCAATTTTGACAGATAGCATTTGTTCTTGTGGCGTGAGTGTTTATAACTGATATTAAAAACAAACACACGTCCTGTATTTGACATATCTGGTACATACGTCGCTGGATCGGCCGCCCTTGATATATTATGAGATCCTTGCGGCTTTACTCGTATGACTAGAGGTTGCATGGTACCAAAGAAGAGAGTCCCGTGTCAAAGTTCGAGGCGCACTGTCAAATATTTACGAAGTTAAAACAGCTGTAAGCGTGATTGGTAGTGATATGTGACATTTATTATCTGTGCACATACTATAATCCATTGACAATAAATAAATACACTTTTATTTGCTATACAGTTGTTATGCAGCATACACCAGAGGTTGAAACTAATGTAGGGTACCCTCAAAAATGGAACTGCAATTTTCAGCAAAAATTACGGTTGCTAATAAAAACCTTAATTAAATCTCTTAAATGGTATGTCCCCCCTCCCCCAATTTCTTGCAGGTAGATTAGATTTGAAGTGCTACACTTTTTATTGCTGTACTTCCTGGGTGTGTTGATACGCGGCTTATATCAGTTTTATTAGTAAACGTTAACATTATCAGCAATAGGAATTGATTTGGTCTATTAGAACCTAGGCGAAGACTTAGTAGCAGTAGGTTTCCATTCCAATTACTCTCTCTCTCTCTCTCTCTCTCTCTCTCTCTCTCTCTCTCTCTCTCTCTCTCTCTCTCTCTCTCCTTGACCTGATATTAAGAAATACCAATATAGTATTAAGACACCAAATCACCAAACAAATATATGTAGATTTATGTTCTGAGGTGTCCTAAAACGAACATTCCTGTCCTTTGTTGTAAATATGAGCATAATCTACTCAGAACATTTCACAATAAAGCAAACAGCTAGAAAGACATAATGCACGTCATATCACCTGGAATCAATTACCGCACGCCATTTGAAGAACCAGCACAGGATGCAATGATAGAGTTTCATTCGCAATCCTTTTGTTTTACGCGACAATATTCCTCTTGACCGTAATCATGCTACAAGAGATCAATCAGGAACTGAGCCATACATAGTAAGACTTCCTGCCTTTCTGGTCGTATAGAATACAGGTGCTACATCAACAGTGGGCGTCAACATCTGACATTCATTCACCAAGTAATGCTTCCAGCGTTTTTAGTACGACTTTCTGGGGTTTTCTTTTAATTAAGCACTTGTGTGCCAACGCTGTTTTTTCCCTCCCCTCTTAGCTCATTAACAGAGCTACCAGCAGGTTATAAGACTGTCTCCCTTTATACTATTCATTAGCTGTCTGTTTAGCTGAATTCTTACGAGCCTGAACCTTTTTTGGATTTAAATAGTAACGCTAAAACAATAACGCTCAATAAGACAAAATACCAATATAAAGTGTCGTCATCAGATATGACGTTCCCTGACAACGTAATTGTTACGTTCATCGAGAAATGAACAATCTCGCGTTGCTACGGCTGGACCAATGAGATGACGTTATATTGTAAAGAATGTAAGACTTTTAAATTCACTTTTCTGCAGACAGTACAACACATACCATGACCCTTGATACATCAGTAATGGATCATTGTTTGGCACGGTGAAAACATCCAATGAAAGAATGGATCCACGCAAGAGAGGGCGAGAAGTAGCTCAGTGTTAAAGCGCTCGCTTGATGCACGTTCGGTCTGGAATCGATCCCCGTCGGTGGCCCCATTAGGCTATTTCTGGTCCCAGTCAGTGTACCACGACTGGTACATCAAATGCCGTGGTATGTGTTGTTCTGTCTATGGGATGGTGCATATAAACGATTCCTTGCTACCAATGAAAAAATGCAACTGGTTTCCTCTCTAAGACCATATGTTAGGATTATCAAATGTTTGACATCCAATAGCCGATGTATATATCAATGTGCTCTAGTGGTGTTGTTAAACAAAACAAACTTCGATCCTACGACCAAAGCCCTTCAGGTCAGCAATTTACTGACTCAGCTAGATCCAACCCCGCAGAGATATTTGAATGCCACTACCCTGATGAAATAACTTCTGGGCAACAATCATATGGTTTGTCGTCTCCCAGAAGCTGCGATATGGAAACGCCAAAAGCTGGAACAGAAAAACAGCATAGCTAAATATAAGAGAAAAATTACTTTTGGATTGTCATATGCTATTTTTTTTTTTTTCTTTTTTTTTTTTTTTTTTTTTTTTTTTTTTTTTTTTTTGGGTGGGGTGGGGGGAGGGTTTGGGTTTTTGTTTGGTCGTTCAACATTGTTTAAAGGCCAGTATCGATTTGAATCTCTATGTAAAAGATCAAGCTGTGAAAGGTTAATACATCATCTTCTTGAAGCGTGTTTTCTTATGTTTTTATTTAGTTCCTTATTTAGTCAGTTACTTTGTGTTCTTATTTTATTTATTTATTTATTTATTTATTTATAGTTTTAATCTATCTATTTATTAAAGGCATATTGTCACAGACCACTGACCTATTTAATGGTCAAACAAAGTATTACCTGAACAAAAATAATGTGATTTGTCCGTAAAATTTAATGTACTTTATTCAACCATCTTCATAAACACCATACTCCATTTATTGATGACATTTTGAAAAAATAATTGAATTATGGCAATGGTCCATAATTCAAAAACTAAACTTCCCGAGAGGCATGACATGGATTTCATTCCATCATGGTTCAGTTAAGATGATGCGATAGCTAGATTTGGTTTCCAACAATTAATGTAATTTTTATTTATTATCCAATTTTAGAGAAATAAGGTCCTTAAATCTGTGACAGTATGCCTTTCACCTGTTGCTACTGCTGCTACTACTACTGCTGCTACTACTACTGCTAGTGCCGCTGCTACTGCTACTACTACCACCACCACTACTACCACTACTACTACTACTGCTACTACTGCTACTATTACTACTACCACCACCACTACTACCACCACCACTACTACTACTACTACTACTACTACTACTACTACTACTACTACTACTACTACCACCACTACTACTACCACTACTACAACCACCACTACCACCACCACTACTACTACCACTACTACTACTACCACTACAGTACTACTACTACCACTACAGTACTACTACTACTACTACTACTACTACTACTACTACTAGTACTACCACCACCACCACTACTACTACTACCATTACCACCACTACTACTACCACCACAACTACTACTACTACTACCACTACTAATTCCACCACCACCACTACTACTACAACTACAACTAATACTACAACTGTCATATATTATTAATACTCTTACAACCGCTTCCTTTGGTGCTGCTGTTAGTACTCCTACTGCTACTGCTATTGCTACTACTATTATTACTACTACTGCTGCTGCTGCTGCTACTACTATTATTACTACTATTACTACTACTCCTACTGCTGCTGCTACTACTATTATTACTACTACTACTGCTGCTGCTACTACTATTATTACTACTACTGCTGCTGCTGCTGCTACTACTACTATTATTACTACTACTGCTGCTGCTGCTGCTACTACTATTACTACTACTACTGCTGCTGCTACTATTATTACTACTACTGCTGCTGCTGCTACTACTATTATTACTACTACTGCTGCTGCTACTACTATTATTACTAATACTGCTGCTGCTGCTACTACTATTATTACTACTACTGCTGCTGCTGCTGCTGCTACTACTACTATTATTACTACTACTGCTGCTGCTGCTGCTGCTGCTACTACTATTATTACTACTACTGCTGCTGCTGCTGCTGCTACTACTACTATTATTACTACTACTGCTGCTGCTGCTACTACTACTATTATTACTACTACTGCTGCTGCTGCTGCTACTATTACTACTACTACTGCTGCTGCTGCTGCTGCTACTATTATTACTACTACTGCTGCTGCTGCTGCTATTATTACTACTACTGCTGCTGCTGCTACTACTACTACTACTGCTGCTGCTGCTGCTACTACTATTATTACTACTACTGCTGCTGCTGCTGCTGATACTATTATTACTACTACTGCTGCTGCTGCTGCTACTACTATTAGTACTACTACTGCTGCTGCTGCTGCTGCTGCTGCTGCTGCTGCTGCTGCTACTATTATTACTACTACTGCTGCTGCTGCTGCTACTACTATTATTACTACTACTACTGCTGCTGCTGCTGCTACTGCTGCTGCTACTACTATTATTACTACTACTGCTGCTGCTGCTGATACTATTATTACTACTACTGCTGCTGCTGCTGCTACTACTATTATTACTACTACTGCTGCTGCTGCTGCTACTACTATTACTACTACTACTACTGCTACTACTACTATTACTGCTGCTGCTACTACTATTATTACTACTACTGCTGCTGCTGCTGCTACTACTACTATTACTACTACTACTGCTGCTGCTGCTACTACTACTTATACTACTACTACTGCTGCTGCTGCTGCTACTATTATTACTACTACTGCTGCTGCTGCTACTACTACTATTACTACTACTACTACTACTGCTGCTGCTGCTGCTACTACTATTACTACTACTGCTGCTGCTGCTACTACTATTATTACTACTGCTGCTGCTGCTACTACTATTATTACTACTACTGCTGCTGCTGCTGCTACTATTATTACTACTACTACTGCTGCTGCTGCTACTACTATTATTACTACTACTGCTGCTGCTGCTGCTACTACTATTATTACTACTACTACTACTGCTGCTGCTGCTACTACTATTATTACTACTACTGCTGCTGCTGCTACTACTACTATTATTACTACTACTGCTGCTGCTGCTGCTACTACTACTATTACTACTACTACTGCTGCTGCTGCTACTACTATTATTACTACTACTGCTGCTGCTGCTGCTACTATTATTACTACTACTGCTGCTGCTGCTACTATTATTACTACTACTGCTGCTGCTGCTACTACTATTATTACTACTACTGCTGCTGCTGCTACTACTACTACTACTACTACTGCTGCTGCTACTACTATTATTACTACTACTACTGCTGCTGCTGCTGCTGCTACTACTATTATTACTACTACTGCTGCTGCTGCTACTACTATTATTACTACTACTACTGCTGCTGCTACTACTACTATTACTACTACTGCTGCTGCTGCTACTACTATTATTACTACTACTGCTGCTGCTACTACTAGTATTACTACTACTGCTGCTGCTACTACTAGTATTACTACTACTGCTGCTGCTACTACTATTATTACTACTACTACTGCTGCTACTACTACTATATTACTACTACTACTGCTGCTACTACTACTATATTACTACTACTGCTGCTGCTGCTACTACTATTACTACTACTACTACTGCTGCTACTACTATTATTACTACTACTACTGCTGCTGCTACTACTAGTATTACTACTGCTGCTGCTGCTACTACTATTATTACTACTACTGCTGCTGCTACTACTATATTATTATTACTACTACTACTGCTGCTACTACTAGTATTACTACTACTGCTGCTGCTGCTACTACTATTATTACTACTACTACTACTACTATTACTACTACTGCTGCTGCTACTATTATTACTACTACTGCTGCTGCTACTATTATTACTACTACTACTATTACTACTACTACTGCTGCTGCTGCTACTATTATATATACTACTACTACTGCTGCTGCTGCTACTACTACTACTATTACTACTATTACTACTGCTGCTGCTGCTGCTACTACTATTACTACTACTACTGCTGCTGCTGCTACTACTATTATTACTACTACTGCTGCTGCTGCTACTACTACTATACTACTATTACTACTACTGCTGCTGCTGCTACTACTACTATTATTACTACTGCTGCTGCTACTATTATTACTACTGCTGCTGCTGCTACTACTATTATTACTACTACTGCTGCTGCTGCTGCTACTACTATTATTACTACTACTGCTGCTGCTGCTGCTACTACTATTATTACTACTACTGCTGCTGCTGCTGCTGCTACTACTATTACTACTACTACTGCTGCTGCTGCTGCTGCTACTACTATTATACTACTACTGCTGCTGCTGCTACTATTACTACTACTACTGCTGCTGCTGCTACTACTACTATTATTACTACTACTGCTGCTGCTGCTGCTACTACTATTATTACTACTACTGCTGCTGCTACTACTATTATTACTACTACTGCTGCTGCTGCTGCTACTATTATTACTACTACTACTGCTGCTGCTGCTACTACTATTATTACTACTACTGCTGCTGCTGCTACTACTATTATTACTACTACTGCTGCTGCTGCTACTACTATTACTACTACTACTGCTGCTGCTGCTACTACTATTACTACTATTATTACTACTACTACTGCTGCTGCTGCTACTACTATTATTACTACTACTGCTGCTGCTACTACTACTATTACTACTACTACTGCTGCTGCTGCTACTACTATATTACTACTACTACTGCTGCTGCTACTACTAGCTGCTGCTGCTACTACTATTATTACTACTGCTGCTGCTGCTACTACTACTGCTGCTTACTACTACTACTGCTGCTGCTACTACTATTATTACTACTACTGCTGCTGCTACTACTACTACTATGCTGCTACTACTACTACTGCTGCTGCTACTACTACTATTATTACTACTACTGCTGCTGCTACTACTAGTATTACTACTACTGCTGCTGCTGCTGCTACTACTACTATTATTACTACTACTACTGCTGCTGCTACTACTAGTATTACTACTACTGCTGCTGCTACTACTAGTATTACTACTACTGCTGCTGCTACTACTACTATTATTACTACTACTGCTGCTGCTACTACTAGTATTACTACTACTGCTGCTGCTACTACTAGTATTACTACTACTGCTGCTGCTACTACTATTATTACTACTACTGCTGCTGCTACTACTAGTATTATTACTACTACTGCTGCTGCTACTACTAGTATTACTACTACTACTACTATTACTGCTGCTACTGCTGCTACTATTACTACTACTACTGCTGCTGCTGCTGCTACTATTATTACTACTACTGCTGCTGCTGCTGCTACTACTATTATTACTACTACTACTGCTGCTGCTGCTACTACTATTATTACTACTACTACTGCTGCTGCTGCTACTATTATTACTACTACTGCTGCTGCTGCTGCTACTATTATTACTACTACTGCTGCTGCTGCTACTACTACTATTATTACTACTACTGCTGCTGCTGCTGCTGATACTATTACTACTACTGCTGCTGCTGCTGCTGCTACTACTATTATTACTACTACTGCTGCTGCTGCTGCTGATACTATTATTACTACTACTGCTGCTGCTGCTGCTGATACTATTATTACTACTACTGCTGCTGCTGCTGCTACTACTATTATTACTACTACTGCTGCTGCTGCTGCTGATACTATTATTACTACTACTGCTGCTGCTGCTGCTGATACTATTATTACTACTACTGCTGCTGCTGCTGCTACTACTATTATTACTACTACTGCTGCTGCTACTACTATTATTACTACTACTGCTGCTGCTGCTGCTGCTACTATACTACTATTACTACTACTACTGCTGCTGCTGCTGCTGATACTATTATTACTACTACTGCTGCTGCTGCTGCTACTACTACTACTATTACTACTACTACTGCTGCTGCTGCTGCTACTACTATTATTACTACTACTGCTGCTGCTGCTACTACTATTACTACTACTACTGCTGCTGCTGCTGCTGCTACTATTATTACTACTACTGCTGCTGCTGCTACTACTATTATACTACTGCTATACTATTACTACTACTGCTGCTGCTACTACTAGTATTACTACTGCTGCTGCTACTATTATTACTACTACTACTGCTGCTGCTGCTACTACTATTATTACTACTACTACTGCTGCTGCTACTACTATTATTACTACTACTGCTGCTGCTACTACTATTACTACTACTACTGCTGCTGCTACTATTATTACTACTACTACTGCTGCTGCTACTACTATTACTACTACTACTACTACTACTACTACTGCTGCTGCTACTACTATTATTACTACTACTACTGCTGCTGCTACTACTAGTATTACTACTACTGCTGCTGCTACTACTACTACTATTATTACTACTACTGCTGCTGCTACTACTATTATTACTACTACTGCTGCTGCTGCTGCTACTACTATTATTACTACTATTATTACTACTACTGCTGCTGCTACTACTATTATTACTACTACTGCTGCTGCTACTACTATTACTACTACTGCTGCTGCTGCTGCTACTACTATTATTACTACTACTGCTGCTGCTGCTACTACTACTATTATTACTACTACTGCTGCTGCTGCTACTACTACTATTATTACTACTACTGCTGCTGCTGCTACTAGTACTATTATTACTACTACTGCTGCTGCTGCTACTGCTACTATTATTACTACTACTGCTGCTGCTGCTGCTACTACTATTACTACTACTGCTGCTGCTGCTACTTATTATTACTACTACTGCTGCTGCTGCTACTACTACTATTATTACTACTACTGCTGCTGCTGCTACTACTATTATTACTACTACTGCTGCTGCTGCTATTATTACTACTACTATTACTACTACTGCTGCTGCTGCTACTACTACTATTATTACTACTATTACTACTACTACTACTGCTGCTACTACTACTACTACTATTGCTACTACTACTATTATTATTATTACTACTACTACTACTACTACTACTACTACTACTACTACTACTACTACTACTACTACTACTACTACTACTACTACTACTACTACTACTACTACTACCATTACTATTGCTACTACTACTACTACTACTACTACTACTACTACTACTACTACTACTACTACTACTACCACTATGACTACTACTAAAAAAACGTAAACGGTACATCTTATACACATGCAATTGGCGTTTTATAGTTGTGGGTTATTGCAATGAAAGTTATCACAATACAAACGAAAAGTCTTTCTATATTTATCTGAACGTTTATTGTCTTACCAAAACAAATACAAATATAAAAAGAACATTGGAGCCTGAGAATTCGCGGGCGATTCATCAAAGATTTTCAGACAAGATAAACAATATACATGGTTCATTGTATTTAGGGCAGTATTAAATGTCTGGATACCTGGACCTTTTGTTGGCTGTTTGTTCTACCACTACCATTTACCTTTACCATCTGATTGCGAAACATATGACCGCGAAATGGATGTGGCATGAATGTAGATGCCAGTCTACTCTCATCCAAATGATTTTGAATTTGTGGAAAGTAGAAGTAGTATAAAAGTTTAGCAGTCAATAAAAATTATTATAGAATTACAAATATTTCAGTAATTACATTTATGTGAGAAAAAGTGAAATCTGCGGCATTAAATATCTTACCTACTGTAAACCTTTTCAGTGTCCTGTGATAAATATCTACAGATACAACTATAAACCAAGTTTCATTGACCTAGGGCTTATAGTTTGTGAGAAACTGATCCAAAATTTTAACACAAACGTTAACGCCGCCGCCAAAGCATTAATACCTATATCTTGCCTTTGTACTCCACAAAGGCGAGGCAATACGTATTTTGTCTTCTATGCGCCTGTAGCTATCCTACTACTTTAGCTAAGAGCAGTATAGAACTACACTTATTAAGTCTAGAGAATCACTAAAACCAATGATACAGAAGCACTGACGCTAGCATTGTAAATCCGTACATCAAGGTACACTGCCGAAATACCAAATGTCAAACGTTTGTCGATTACACATATTTCGGAGGAAGAAACGCTGTATGCGTCGTATGTTGGGTATGGTCAAAATGTCAAAAGTATAATAGATGTACAGTATACAGGCCCAGTCGTTAGGGCTTCATTTAACACTTGTATTGGGATAAAAAAAAGACACCCTACTCTAGAGGTTGGCCTGCTACGACTCTGATTAAAACCAGGAAGTCAGAATGAGAATGCGGGGAGTCTTACAAGTGCATTAGATCCACTTAATTTAAAACGAAATCCCTTAACAGCCATTTCAATTCCAGATTTAGTACTTGTGTACTAAGCCACCTGAAAATCGAAATCGTAGTAAGAACTCTGAGAGTCTGACAAGTGTATTAAATTCATATAATTTGCTCTTAATTCCACTGTCTCCATTTCGACTGTTGATATAGTCCTTGCAAAGTACAATTTCACCGTGGACGTTTATAGTCGCATTAAGAATGCTGGCAGTCCGACAAGTGCATTAAAGTTACATTACCTGTATTAGATCGGTTTTTGTTTGTATCTGCACTTCTGTTTTTATGATGTAATGGTCTGTAATAATGTTTATGTACATATCAAACTCAGATTCGAGAAAAGCGTAGGCCGCTTGCTTATGACGGGTAATAGATCGAGACTAAACCCACTGCTGTCCCGAAATAAACACCTTTACGATCAGTTACAAAAACAACACTTTACGATCAATTGCAAAGGATCTCTTCTTAATGCAGTGCTCCATAGCCAGGGAAATGTACAATGACCTATGAAATCTTCTTCACCCTTTCTTGTGTGGCCTTTGCTTTTTTTGTGTCTGTGAGAGTAGGACGTAGCCTAGTGGTAAAACGCTCCACTGATACACGGTCAGTTTAAGATCAATCTGCGTCGGTGGGCACATTTGGCTATTTCTCGTTCTAGCCAGTGCACAACCACTGACATAGCAAAGGCTGTGTTAAGTGCTATCCTGTCTGTGAAATGTTGCACATACAGATATCTTTCTACATGTCAAAATTACCAAAACTTTGTCATCTAATAGCCGGAGATTAATAAATCAATGTGCTATAGTGGTGTCGATAAACAAAACATTTGTTTTTCTTCATGTGTGTCGCATTTCATTCTTATGTGTTTTGACTTTTGTCGGAGATTGACAGTCAGTGAAATTAAAACAGTAATAATATGTATGTGTTCATTCGTGATTATTCTTTTATGTTTTCATGGACCGGCATTGGCGTATGCAAGTACTTGTAGGTACATGTATGTGACAGTTGCATGGATATTACACGTAACATCACGTGATAAAATAGAATAATATAATTGGCTATGACACCGGTTACTGGTTCATGCGTTATCTCCAGGAAATACTAATTCCGTGCAGAATATGGTAACTTGTAATAAAATAACAAAATACATTAATTAAAAAACATTGCATGTATACAAATAATTTCCTCTGTTACAAACATGTTTATCAAACTTAGGAACGGGACATATTCAGTTGAAGACTTTTTCCGCGATGTACATTTGAAAAACAAAAGCGACAAAAAAAACCCCAAAAAACAAACAAAACAACAGACAACAACAACAAGCAAACAAACAACAAAAACACGATCTTTTATGTTTCAAACGATAATTAATCGACGTATATACCACAGATGTATATTAACTATACTTGGTTTTTTTATCCCTCTCAAGGTAACCTCCAGTTGATTTGACCTTGTACAATATATCACGCAAGAAACATTTGTGGATATTTCTTTTTTACCTCAATTTTGGTTTAACTACTCTTCGATTATCTCCCAAAAGAGGTTTCTGTCCCATAATGATCAACTATGTCCACCCACGGCCCCACTCGCCACTTATTGTAGCAGTTAATTATATCTACACACACTTGACTCGCTCTGTACAAAAAGAAAAAAGAAGCGATTTCTTCTCTGTAAAGCAAATCGGGTTTGAATACAAGAATTACATTGCCTCGTTATAGGAGATTTCACTTTTGTTCATTACTATGTTTGACCTGTAGGACGGAATCCCACTTTATCGTTCGCATTGAGTAACCTCTGATTTCCGGCTTAATTGGAACCAAAATTGGTCCATTGTACACGAGATCTCGGTCGACAGGCGGTTAACTCACTTCTTCAAGATGCGGTCTTTTGCTATTAATATTATCTTGTAGACATCTAGTGTACAAACATATAATTTTAATGTGATTGCAATATTAAGCACAACGCATACATGTTTCAGTAAAGTATGTCATACACCTTAAATAATCCACACATCTGATATAACATCGCTAGCATGGTAAAGGCATAATCATCTGGGTGGACGTAATGTTTGTATCTTTATTCATGAGAATTGTGAATCTGAAACTTCATACTCGGACATCAGACAGTGATTAGAGCAATTTGCGGAAATGACTACAGTTGGATGGTGATCTCCAAGAGGTTTCTAAATGTTATTACATTATTTGACAGGCATGCTGGAATCTAGCCCACGTTTACATTCACGGCATCGTGTACCACTAACGTCTGAAGACCCCCAAGCGGAATACAAAACATCTAGCCGCCTTCACAGGAAACACGGCTGTAGAAGCGTTCCATTTACTGAGTGATTTAATGCACTGTTCTTCAGAGTCGTAGCTTAACCTGATGATACAGTGCGAACAGAACAGCTTGACATCACATCAGCACTTTTTTGTTTTAATAAACTGCTGTTACGTATCGTACAATTGGGGACGACATGTGGTTTTAGTTTCAGAAAAGGCGAGGAAAGGATGTCCGTATAATTGTGACTCTTGTTTTTATTTTATTCTAATCATTATTTTATTTTTTTAATGGTACCCCTAATGCATTTTGTGAGGGCGGTACGTAGCGCTATTGGTAAAGCACTCGCTTGATGCGCGGTCGGTCTGAGGTCAATCCCCGTCGATGGGCCCATTGGGCTATTTCTAGTCCCAACTAGTATATCACAGGCTGTGGTATGCGCTACACTCTTTGTAGGATGTTTCATATACAAGATGCCTTGCAACTAATGGAAAAAAGGTAACGGGTTTCCTCTCTATGACTATATGTCAAAATTACCAAAGTCGCGATTGCTTCCATGTATCACTATCAGGTGCCTAGTGTGATTAGCGCCTGTGCTGGGATACGAACCCAGTTTACCTACCAGCCTCAGTCCATAGCTTAATCACTACAAAGGCGGCGGCGAGATCTAGTTCCGTAGGTAGAGCGCTCGCCTGATGTGCTTAGGTCGAAGGACCGAATCCACTTGGTTAACCCATTGTCTGATTGGAGCTCCCCACCCCACCCCCCATCCCATCCCAACCAGTGTACTACGTCCGGTATATCAAATGTCGTGGTATGTGCTGTCCTTTTTGTGGGAAAGTGCATATACAAATTCCCTGCTACTAATGGCACAATGTAGCGTGTTTCTCCTGACGTGTCAGAATAATTAAATCTTTAATACCCAACAGCCGGTGATTAATAAATCAATCTTCTCTAGTGGTGTCATTAAACAAAACAAACTTTAACATTAACTTAAATCGCTACAATACCGACGCCCCAATTCTTTCGTCGAAAAGGGGGCGGAGCGTCACCCAGTGGTAAAGTGTTCGCTTGATGAGCCGTCGGTTTGGGATCGATCCTCGTCGATGGGCTTATCTGGCTATTTCTCGTTCCAGCCAACACACCATGACTGGTATATCAAATGTTGTGGTATGTGTTATCCTGTCTGTGGGATGGTGCATATAAAAGATTACTTTCTACTAATGGATACAAATTTAGCGGATTTCCTCTCCAAGACTGTGTCAAAATTACCAAATGTTTGACATCCGATTATTAATAAATCAATGTGCTCTAGTGGTGTCGTTAAACAAAAGAAACTTTAACTTTAACGTTCACTTGAATCGCTACAGCACCAACGCTCCAGATCTTTCCTCTTATAGCTCTCGCTGTGGTACAACTACATCTCGATCGTCAAACTCTGATATATGGTCTATTTTCTACCTCTTTTGTTGCTTTACAATCCACGCGGCTCTTCGAGAAGCATGTACGTGTATTCGGACGCGTTAACATCCTGGCGGAATGGCCCCTCTTGTTCCCGGCGACGTTTTATAGGAGAATGTAACGCTGATTAGCCGCCGAGTTTCAGATGGGTTACAATTTCATGAACGGTGCTTGTCTGAAGGATGGAGAATGGAAGCGAATAGACTTACGCCAATAACGGAGCACGAGGGGTATTACAAGTCTGTTAAGACCGATCAATACGCACAAATTGAAGCAATTTTGCAGCAGCAAATCTCGTAGTGGCAAACACGTAGAATTAATTGATCATTACTTACAAAATGCTGTTTCAATGAGCGCTGGCAATTGATAGCTACCAGCATGACGTCATAAGGATTGAGTTTTAGTATATATATATATATATATATATATATATATATATTTTTTTTTTTTTTTTTTTTTTTTTTTTTTTTTTTAATTAAAAAAAATTAAGTAGTCGGAGTAATACTATCAACGCTGATCTAGCATTATTTTGCACATTAATATAATAGAATTATGCTATTTTTTGGTCTGGAGTCTAAAATATCAACATCACCATTGATGTATTTGAGGTTCTGTGTTTACTCAGTGAATGAATTCGGGAACATAATAATATATTGGCAGGAAATTAGCATTGCCACGGGCACCAGCTGCGACCTTGCCTGTTTCTTGCTAGGCATAAATAAAAACAAGGAAATCTGGTCATATTCGGTCAGTATAGATTCTTTTGTGTTTTCAGATAGCATAGCTACGAATGATATAAACGTGGAAATACAGCTTTGAGTTTTTACCTCTTTGTTTGCGCGAATGATCAGAAACCCGATGTCTCCTCTCGGAACTAAACATTCGGTATAGACACTCGCTAAACTGACCAAGCATAAAATAAACTGGCAAGATGGTTGGTATATCCAAAGTCGTATCTCTGTCAGACTATGTTCTGAATTGAAAATCACTACGGAATCAGAACTAAATCAAGTACATCATTCTACTTCGCTAGACACAAACACTGGCGAGAATCAGTCTATAAAATAATACACGTCAAAGGCCGTTTTAACAGTTTCCCATCGTTCTGACTGTTTCTTCTAGTTTGAGTTGTACTGCCACCAGCGTTCTTTGAAATTATTCGATGACGCATTTCGTAAGGATATTTTTGCATCCAGGTTCAGTCGATTACCATACAGATATCGTGCTAAATATTTGCTTGCAAAAATTAATTCCATAAATACAACCTTAATGGAGGTCGCCATATGTGTTACTTAACACGGAAGTGGCTGTATACACGGCGGCCGTATATATATATATGGCTGAAAATTAGTCATCGCCCGGTCGCCCATGGCGACCTTTATTGGCTAAGGGTGAATAAGATTTTACAAATGTAGTCCGTTGGGCGACCATCAAATTTAGGTCTTGCTACTATGGTAACAGTTAAGAAAGAAACGGTCTGAATCTGAATCGAATGTGAGAAAACACACCGCGTCTGCGCTGGCGCGAACTACAGATCTGGCAGCAGAAAACATAGAACATTCTCTATATTTTGAATTTGTGACAGTGCCAGACCCATCTTCTGTGGCTTAGGACCGGGTATTTCTAAAACTAAAGCTCAAAACGTATTGCAGACACTGCATGTATTTTTAAAATCTGGAGTCGTCGGCTTATTGGAATGGACTGGATACTATGCTATATATTTACAATACCATCAAAACTGTTTGTCACTATGACTGTACATTCGAAAAAATTCATTATGCACAAAATCACAGAAATTAGGGTGAATTTGGATATTGACCTTGTGACCTTGAATTTTGACCTTTTACAATGAGACACTCAGTGTTAGACACTCATATCAATTTATTTATTACATGTAAGAACACTAGAATATACATTTTGACACACACACACCCCTAAAAAATAAAAATAAAAATAATAAAAATAAATAAAATTGACATGTTTGCTAAATTTACCCAAATAGGGCCCCCATACGCTTGGCTCAAATCCACATGATGTAATTACCTTTTATAAGGATGCTAGACTAGTACATTTTCATTTTGGCTTGCTAAACTTATATATTTTGGGATAAACAGTAATTTCATGTTTTACATTATGGTCTCACTACACAGATGTCATCTGCTATTGAAACCCATGTTAAACTGCCCAAATTCAAGCGAATATTGCCCATAGAAGGGGTTCTCGTTGACACTAACAACATACACCATTGCGAACACACATTATATAAGCATTTAAGTTCACTCCAAAATTGTGAACATTTCCGTCTCAGTTTTTTGCTATATGACCGCATCTGGCTGTAGTACCGGTCCGAACAGGTGGTTCATTAACCGATTCACTCCGGCTGTCACTTGCGCTATATACCCATGTCCCAAAAGGTCGATGCACAATATTACAAAATAACATGGGCAAAATACAGCCAGAAGGCTTACCATTAAACATACATATTGTTTTAATTCTACACCATTTCCTAGAAGTGGATATGTGAACCGTAACATGTGCCACAATTAGGAACTATAGTGGACCGTGATCAATGAACTCTCACCCGGAAGTGAACTCTCACCCGGAAGTGATCTGTGTAGTGAGACCTTACAGCAACGTCTACCAAACGAGTTGAGTGATATAAATTAAGATCGATTATGGGTAATAAATAGAATATTAAACTCGCTACCATTTCCGAAATTCGTATCATGTTAATGTTCCTCGTGAAATAATTTTCATTGTCACTCGCTAAAGCTCCTGACAATTAAACATTATTTCACTCGCTAAAGCTTGTGACAATTAAACATTATTTCACTCGCTAAAGCTTGTGACAATTAAACATTATTTCACTCGCTAAAGCTTGTGACAATTAAACATTATTTCACTCGGGACATAAACATGATACGAAATGGAAGCTCGTTTAATAGCCTATAATATCCCTTTGATGACAGTATAATGTTTTCGATTTGATATAGAATTATAACACAAACAGGACGTCCCAACAACAAAAGTCCACTGAATGTTCGGGATGGACTATAGAGTGTTGGCGATAGAGCAGAAACCTACTACGGCCACTTTGGCTGCTGATACATGCATTTCCATGTTGGCAGGAAACGAACCATTATCCGCACGCACGACGGCTAATTAAAGCGACAGCGATATGTATTGATCCAGATGAGAGCCTTCTTCTTGTTGCTTTGTCTTCATTTGTACTTGCTTGTTTTCCTTCTCCGAAATACAAAGGCATTACATTAAGATGAAAATTTGTTCGTTGGGTCTTCGCGTTTCTAAATACTATACTTATGATTTCGTCACAATGCATGTGTCTTTGGTTCACAAAGCTGGCGTACATAACTGATCAAAATGTACTCCAACAAGGTTTAGAAATCATCCGCGATGAAAATGTGCCAACTTAATGTAAAACTACCAAAATCTGACCAAAGTGTTTACTGGCCCTTAGTTAATTTGGTTAAGTATAGACACAATTCAAAGTTGTGTTGTTGTTTAACGTCTCCCCTAGAGCACATTGATTTATTAATCGTCGGCCATTCGATGTCAGACATTTGGCAATTTTTACATACGAGTATAGTCTTTGATAGGAAGCCCGCTACATTGTTTTTCCATTTGTAGCTAGACATATTTTATATGCACCAACCAACAGACACATAGCTTATGCCACGGCCTTTAGTTTAACTGATGCACTGACTGGAACGAGAAATAACACAAGTGTCCCACTGACGGGGATCGACCCTTGACTGACCGCGTGTCAGGCGAACGTTTTAAAACTGTGCCACCCCCCCCCCCCCCCCCCCCATACATAAATAAATGCACACTATAATAGAAACAGAAAGATGACAAGACAAGACACGACTTATTTACACATGGGTCGTTACACAACAGCATAGACGGAATATATATTCATAAACATTTGTTATATACACGTGACAAGATGGTTTACCGTAAATACATACACACATACACAAAGATACAATCTCGCATATAAATATATTACGTAATAATACAGCTATTTAATACATATAATATATATATATAAGATATTATGTTATCAGTACTTATAAACGACTAAATTATTAAACCTATATATGGTACAGTACATAGTGGTAATAATTTATTAAATATTTTTGGTTTTGATAGTATGGTATTCAGTGTTTAACCATATGAGATTCTTTTCTGGTGTGTTTTCAAAGAACGCTTAAATATATATGTTAAGTGATTGGGGAGGTCGCCAATGTCCGTTACATTACATACTGTAGACATTATATCTCCTATAATTATGTTAATCCAGCGTCCAGTGTCAACGGGAAATATTGTTCATAGGTTTTTTTCTGGTAGTTTATTAATTACAGCTGGGTGAGACGTAGCCCAATGGTACAACGTTCGCTTGATGCACAGTCGGTCTGGGATCGATCCCCGTCGGTGGGCCCATTGGACCATTTCTCGCTCCAGCCAGTGCACCACGACTGGTATATCAAAGACCGTGGTATGTGTTATCCTGTCTGTAGGATGGTACATATAAAAGATCCCTCGCTGCTAATCGAAAAGAGTAACCCATAAAGTGGCGACAGCGAGTTTCCTCTCTCAATATCTGTGTGGTCCTTAACCATATGTCCGACGCCATATAACCGTAAATGAAATGTGTTGAGTGCGTCGTTAAATAAAACATTTCCTTCCTTCCTTCCTTGATATACCGCTACGCTTACCAGAATTCAAAGAATAGAAATAACGGCAAGTCAAAATCTGAAATGTCAATGATGTATGGATTATTTTTGTTTTGGTCGGTCAATTACAGGTCACAGCAATTCAAACGCCTGATTGGTTGTAATGACCGTAAGTCATCGAACACTCGTGCGAAGTGTTGTGTCGTGCACCGTTTAAATATTTAAAATATACTCGCGGCTGGGCCTTTAAAGGTGCATTATCAAAATTGCGAGAATCATATTGTTTCCGTTTTACTTGTGATAAATAACTACATATACGTACCAGACACAATTCATTCTAAAATTTTAAAAGTATTGTGTGTTGCATTTCGGTGGAAACACGATCTTCGACACCAATTCATCGAACTAGCTGGCAGCTAGTTTCTCACCAGTATCGAAACATGGGATAAATTTGGTTTAATAAGCATGTATAAAATGAGAATGGTACTTTCTATATATTTTCCAATAAAAATAATTTGTTTATGCTTGTAAATGAAATTGCTTTCTTGTAATTATTTCATAGGCATGTAGTTCAAGATGCAATATGTGCATTAAAAAACAAACAAACGACAAAACAAACAAACAAACAAACACACACACAAACAACAACAAAAAAATTAAATAAACGAACAACAAAAAACCACCTTAATATTTATAACGGAAGCATTTTTGAAATAGGCCCTTTAACAAATTCTCTTCAGAAACCAATCGTTCAGCTTTGTCCCTAGTAGCTATTTTGTGAAAGTAATATTACTAAATATAACAGACAGCCAATCGTTTGGCACGATCCACGAGCCGCTGTCTAACGCTACATTGTGCGATATGTCGATCACCATCTTAGCTCACGTGCTCGTGGCTTTAATGTCATGAGAAATATAGCTGGGCTATGAATGGGAACAACATGACGTCAAATTAGGTGTAATCTTTCAGGGTGCCAAGCACAATTTTATCGCTGATGAAACCAATTTACCGCCCTTGCAAACAGGAGTATCTTCAGGCTGTAATCACCATAACATCGCCATCATATATATATATATATATATATATATATATATATATATCCGAGGAATGTGCGACGTACGTGGCGAAATGACAATGGTACCCTTTGTTATGATTACCTCATGTCTTGACGACAAGTTCCTGCATCGAATCTTAGCTCTCGGGTATAATGGTTGAAGTACATTTACAGTTTCCGCCAATAAAAATATATCTGCGCTGCGAAACCACTGAAATTCTGTTCATTACCTTTCGGTAAAGGACACACAAAATGCTATTGGTAAACACACCGAACCTGCTACAGTACTAGCGTTAAACTATATTAGGGTTTTGAGAATACTGTAGTCCGACGCCCGTGGTTAGTGTTTTTCATCGTCGGACAACTAACTACTTTTGACGAGTATTAAAGAAAACAATCCACAGGGGTTCTAGATGCCCCAGGCTAGTAATATTTAGACTCTGACCACCAAATAATAATTTTTGGCAAGCCCGGTGAAAAGTAATAACATTAATTATTTAAAAATGGAGAAAACAGAAAAGTCGATCTTACGAAAAGTCGATCACTTCTTTTGATTTGCTTTCGTGTTCGCGTGCGACATTTCACTAAATACTATTTGGCTACCAGTAGGCTGTGACCTATTTATGACGTTAATACACTTACTGGTGTAATTTTATTCAAGTAATTTCAACTGTATAGATTGTAAGCGCAAAACAGTCCTGTTTATTTTGCCACCATTATTTTTTTACCCAATAGCCGATGTATTTTTCGTGCTGGGGTGTCGTTAAATAATAATTCTTTCATTCATTCTTGCATTCATTCATTCTTTCATTCATTCATTCATTCATTCATTCATTCATTCATTCATTCATTCATTCATTCATTCATTTTCATTTATGCATTTATTCTTTACACTGACACCCCAAACATTGTTACTGTAATATTAATGGTAATAGTGTAAGTATAATGCAAAACGGTAACCAGTCTTTTAATGTGGGTACCAGACATTTCGCCTTCAAACCTATAGTATATACTTAAACATACTGAACTGTGTAATTATTTAATGGTGTATTTAAGTAGGGGAATATCCTCGTCACTCACCAGTACTGATAAACAAAAACATGAACATGGCTATAATGGAGAATTACTCAGACATTCTCCTATACATAAACTGGAATTAGTAATAACTGTCATTTTTATTTTGGTTAAAAAGAGAAAGAAATGTTTTATTTAACGACGCACTCAACAGATTGTATTTGCGGTTATATGGCGTCAGACATATGGTTAAGGACCACACAGATATCGATTAGCAGCAAGGGATCTTTTATATGCACCACCCCACAGATAGGGTCGTACATACCACGGCCTTTGATATACCAGTCGTTGTGCACTGGCTGTAACGAGAAATAGCCCAATGAGCCCACCGACGGGGATCGATCCCACACCGACCGCGCATCGAGCGAGCGCTGTACCACTTGGCTACGTTAGGACCCCTTTTTATTTTGGATTACAAGATGTACTTGGTCCAGCTACTAAACAGCTTTCCTATTCCTATCTTTATATATTATTATGCGGCAGCCATTCAAAAGATTTTTCAGATGTTTAAACGTAAATTTAAATAGGAGTTGTGAAAGGCTAACTTCAGAAAGTTCCCAAGGGTATGATAAAAAAATATAAAAAATCCACGCACATCCACGAAGAGTTAACTAAGTAATTCAATATGACGTCCGCAATGGCCGCCATTATCTACTTTATCATATTTTTGCAACCAGATATGGAAGAAATGTTACGAAAGTGTATAAATATAGGTGTTTTTTTTATAGACAAATGCAATTCATTGAAATAAATAATTCAATTATTTGAACTACAGAAATATCAATATTTCCAAATCAAATCACACTTTTTACCACTTTCGTGACTTTCAACTTGCCACCAGTTTTGTTCAGGATTGGAACTAATTTAAGCTATTACTCGTTGACTATTCCCCACTGACTGGGATCTGCAAAGACTTTCAAAAGTAACTAAATAGCCAACAGTTGATTCAATTCATGTTGAAAAGCCTATGTGACCCCCAACCCCGTTTTCGTAGAATCTTATGAATTGACTATGCAGTACTCTGCTGCATCATGGTTGGTTATCGTTGTCATCTTCATCGTTTGCATCAATATCTTGCATACAGTGCATTACTTGAGTCTAAAAACTATATTTTGACACCTTTTTCTTTGCATTTCTACTTTTGTCTGGTTGCAAATATATGAGAAAAATAGACAATGACGGCCATCTGGACGCCGTCTTTAATTCCTGAATTAGTTCTTGTGGATTTGCGTGGACTTTCCATGTGTTTGATTATACTCTGGGGCAACTTTTCTGAAACTCTCAGATTGTTATCAATTGGTTCTAGGTTTGACCTAATGCTCCTAGCCTAGAACGTAATTGTGAAAACTCGCATGACGTTCTGGAATCTAAAGTAAGATTATGTCTACCAGAACGTTGAAAGAGACTGTCCTGCGTTTACAGCCCTTGCAAGATGTGTCCGACTAACAGAGTCGTTTTCAGGACTAAAATTACATATCAAACACATATGTGTTTGTTTGAAATACCAGTCTCTGTACATCCAATGTCTTTGCTGTTATTTGCTGATGTTTGTACCTGTAATTTTTCTATCTTTGTTTGCAATATGTATTTGTTTTTTGTACCTACAAAATTATTGAAGGTCATATACGGTTTGATCTATTACGATTCTTGTTTATATAGACCATGATATTTTAAACAAGAAAATATAGTTTAATGTGTTCTTTTAGTCATCACAAATGGTTCCATAAGTCGTAAACATACCACAATGGCAGCAAACTCAGGACAGTCTCTTTAAAATACATGATAAGAAGGTCTACAGTTGTAAATAGAAAGCTATTTAGAACCACACATTAGATGTCGTTAATCAAGTCATTATCTAATGTCGACTAGAAGCAAACGACAATAAACAACCTATGCAACTTGAGATAATTAGTAAGGTGCAAACGTTCACGGTTAAAATAACTTTCCTGAGGATGTAAGATGTTTTTGAATAGCAGTCTTTTCGGCCACTAAACGTATGGTATGGCATTTTAGTGAACTTTTCTATTCTTTGAGTGAGCTGTCCGCAAAAAAGACCGATGCGCGGTAGGTCTAGGATCGATTAGCGTCTGTGGGCCTATTTGGGCTATCTCTCGTTTCAGCCAGTACTCGACAACTGGCGTGTCAAAGGCCGTTTTAGGTTTTATCTTGCCCATATGATGGTGTATATCATGATCCCTTGCTGCTAATCAAAATAGTACACATGGATTGGCGACAGTGGGTTTCCTCTCAAATTATACATGTGGTCCTTAACTATATGTCATATAACCGTAATACAAAATGTGCTGAGTGCCTCATTAAATAAAACATTGATTTCTCCCACACACAATCCCCCCCCCCCCCCCCCCCCCGCCCGCAAAAAATAAAGGACACACGACAAATCACTTTCCTACAAACATTAACCTGTTTATGAAACAAGCTTAGAGTTAACTGCCGCTAACTGGGTTTTGGTGTCAAGACGTAACAAAATGAAATGTCGCGATCCCAATAGGATTAGGTATGGAAGCCTTACGTCAGGTTAGATTAAAAAAAATTCAACCAGGAAGAAGAGTTAGTATTGGAGTCAGAGACACACATATCACCCGAACATGCTGATAGATTGCGATGTTAAATCTCGCAGAGAACAAAGCATGTGCTATTTTTAACAGTGATTGGCGTTGCGTGGCACTCAATACTGATCCGCCAATCCTCCAGGAGCACCCTCTGCGACGGCTGTGGATACATAATGCATGACGTCTGGTAAATGTTTCTGAATACCAAATGACTTTAAAGTGTCTGTTTAACAATTGGTCATACGAAAAAGCATAGCATGTGCATATACATTTGAAAGATACCCTGCCGTAATATAAAAAAGTCAGAAATATGCTGTGACAAAAACAGATAATTTAAAATGCATCTAAAAGATACCTTGTGTTGGGGGTTTCGGGGGTGGAATTCCCACTGCTCAAAGTGATTTTTGTTTTTAAATATAAGCAAATACTTTTATGTTGTCATAATGCATTTTGAGATACCTATGTTTTCAAAATTGACCTCTGGACTATGCCTCAAACACGTCTAAAATTGACGTAAACACGTTGCCAAGGCAGTCAGACCAGATCAGCTAAAATTTGAAACAATACATTGCAAAATAATATAATTTTTGTTAGTAATATTTGTACATTTGTGTGTTTGTAATTGAAATTGTCACGGATTACTTGCTTAGATCATACAGTTGTTCATTTCATTTCATCCATATATAGATGCATATATAACCACACACATTCAACATAACACAGAGAGTGTACGTCGTAAAAAAAAATGCATAAATGCATTTAAAAGGTGTTGCATTTACAATCATTTGTCATGAAGAATTTTAATTGTTAAATGCAGGGAATTGTATTTCAGGACCTAGTTTTCAAACGATTTCTGCTCTTGATATCAGCATAACACAGTCTGATCTCTTTGCCTGAACCTACAGCATTATAAAGTATGTTTCATCCCAAACCCGATGATTAAGAACACGATGTGTTTTAATGGCGATGATTCAAGTTTTATCTTCTCCATGTACTGTCTTCATAAATGTTCCAAAATCACATCTCTGTCCTTTTATTCAGAATTAAATACAACACAGCCAAACATACTTTAATTAAGGAATGTAATTATGGTCTTTTTTTACCATTAAAACAAACGCTGGAAGATTAAAACTTTTATTTAATTAATAAACTTCTATTTGGATTCAGAAAGAAGAAAGAAAGAAGTGTTTTATTTAACGACGCACTCAACACATTTTATTTACGATTATATGGCGTCAGACATATGGTTAAGGACCACACAGATTTTGAGAGGAAACCCGCTGTCGCCACTACATGGGCTACTCTTCCGATTGGCAGCAAGGGATCTTTTATTTGCGCTTCCCACAGGCAGGATAGCACAAACCATGGCCTTTGTTGAACCAGTTATGGATCACTGGTCGGTGCAAGTGGTTTACACCTACCCATTGAGCCTTGCGGAGCACTCACTCAGGGTTTGGAGTCGGTATCTGGATTAAAAATCCCATGCCTCGACTGGGATCCGAACCCAGTAACTACCAGCCTGTAGACCGATGGCCTGCCACGACGCCACCGAGGCCGGTATTTGGATTCAGTTAGATAATAATGAGTACATTGGATAGCTTGACTGACACGGAAAGGTTGTTTTATGACAACACACTCTGAAACGGTTGTTTTATTACAACACTCTGAAACGGTTGTTTTATTACAACACTCTGATACGGTTGTTTTATTACAACACTCTGAAACGGTTGTTTTATTACAACACTCTGAGACGGTTGTTTTATTACAACACTCTGAGACGGTTGTTTTATTACAACACTCTGAGACGGTTGTTTTATGACAACACTCTGAGACGGTTGTTTTATTACAACACTCTGAAACGGTTGTTTTATTACAACACTCTGAAACGGTTGTTTTATTACAACACTCTGAAACGGTTGTTTTATGACAACACTCTGAAACGGTTGTTTTATTACAACACACTCTGAAACGGTTGTTTTATTACAACACTCTGAGACGGTTGTTTTATGACAACACTCTGAAACGGTTGTTTTATTACAACACTCTGAAACGGTTGTTTTATTACAACACTCTGAAACGGTTGTTTTATTACAACACTCTGAGACGGTTGTTTTATGACAACACTCTGAAACGGTTGTTTTATTACAACACTCTGAAACGGTTGTTTTATCGTGTCAGGAGAAAAATGTAATTAGTGACAGCTAGCCGTAAGTATATTATAAGAAAAGTAATATGGAGGTTGTGGCATGTAACAAACAGAATACAAGAAAAGCAATATGGAGGTTGTGACATCTATCCAATATAATTGTCACGGGGATCCTATAATACCCGTAACTGAATGAAACACGATTGTCCAAATATCTCTCCTAACTGTATATCTATTAGATCTCTCTGTAACAGGCAGTTATACCCGCTGTGGCTCGTCTAGGTATGATCAGAGATACGATCTTATATAAAGTATATATAATATAGCACGTTTAGTTCACTAGAAAACACAACAAAAACACAATACACTTTGGAATCTGTATTAACCTACGCTGACAAATGTACAGCCACAGTAGTTAATTAACAACAATAAATAATAACAACCCAGAACTGATCACTTAATTAGTTAATCTCTAGGTGTCTAGTTTACACAATATGCTAATCACTTCACCGTGACACAACACCCACACGTGTGATAATTGAGAAACGCTAACACACACACGTGTGATAATGGAGAAACGCTTCCAGGAGAACTTAATAAATAAAGGAATTACAACTCTATTCCTAACTGGTTAATTTTTAATTAACCCTAACTACTCATTCAATAACGTGTGATAAATGAGAACGCTGCCAGGGGAACTTAATTAATAAAGGAATTACAGCTCTATTCCTAACTGGTTAATTTTTAATTAACCCTTAACTACTCATTCAGTAACCTTGTAACACAGAATTAATACTGGTACCTATCACAATAAAGACAATAACCTACAGTTTACCTAGGTCCTCTAGGATGACTGGCTAAGCTTTTTATAATTATTTAGGACAGTGAGCCTACAGATTACTGCGTCAGATGACCGGCAGCACCGTCTAAATAATATTGGTATAATACAGTATTAAAATATTTAAAGTCACATCAAGGTTATACAACAGAGCAGAAATAAAATATTTACCAGTCCCTTTCGGACTAACGTTCCCCGGGGCCGTCCAATATGTTTCTCCCCGATATCTCTAAAACCCTAGCTATTTATTTTTAAAATCCGAATATCGCCTGGGGGTACATCGCGGCACCTCACGTATCATGTGGATTTTCCACAGCGACCAAGCGGTATTTTTTTTCCTCAGATGGTCAGACTTAATGACGCCTAGTCGCCAAATTCACGGTTGTAAAAACCGCACTCGCGGAGGTATTACGTAACTACAGGCCACCTGGGCTCCGCATCTGGCTTAAGTGCATAGTGTGATGCACGGTCGCGCGAAGGTATTACGTAACAAGGTGCCCACCTGGGCTATCTGCACACGGCCCTCTAAAACACTTAATATCGCCACAGGCGAAAAGAAATTAAGAGCATGTACCGTCACAATAATATACAAAAAGCAATACGAGACGTTAGTGGCTTCTAAGCAACATAATAATAAAAAAAAAAAAATATGGAGGTAGTGACATCTAGCCAACCGAATATAAGAAAGGCAATATGGAAGTTCTGACATCTAACCCACACAATACATGAAGAGCAATACGCAGGTTCTGACATCTAACCCACACAATACATGAAAAGCAATACGCAGGTTCTGACATCTAACCCACACAATACATGAAAAGCAATACGCAGTTCTGACATCTAACCCACACAATACATGAAAAGCAATACGCAGTTCTGACATCTAACCCACCCAATACATGAAGAGCAATACGCAGGTTCTGACGTCTAACCCACACAATAGATGAAAAGCAATACGCAGGTTCTGACATCTAACCCACACAATAGATGAAGAGCAATACGCAGTTCTGACATCTAACCCACACAATAGATGAAGAGCAATACGCAGGTTCTGACATCTAACCCACCCAATACATGAAGAGCAATACGCAGTTCTGACATCTAACCCACCCAATACATGAAGAGCAATACGCAGGTTCTGACATCTAACCCACCCAATACATGAAGAGCAATACGCAGTTCTGACATCTAACCCACACAATAGATGAAGAGCAATACGCAGGTTCTGACATCTAGCCCACCCAATACATGAAGAGCAATACGCAGTTCTGACATCTAACCCACACAATAGATGAAGAGCAATACGCAGGTTCTGACATCTAACCCACCCAATACATAAAGAGCAATACGCAGTTCTGACAACGAACCCACACAATAGATGAAGAGCAATACGCAGGTTCTGACATCTAACCCACACAATAGATGAAAAGCCATACGCAGGTTCTGACATCTAACCCACACAATACATGAAAAGCAATACGAAATTAATGACATCTAACCAACAATATACGAAAGACAATACGAAATTAATGACATCTAACCAACAGAATACACGAAAAACAATACAAAATTAATGACATCTATCCAACAGAATACACGAAAAACAATACGCAGGTTCTGACACTTAAGAAAAGCGATATGGAGGCTATTTTTATCGATCAGAAACACCATTTGTTTTCTATGCACTTCATCAGAGACAGTATAGGACATATATTTCATGGGTCGCTTTTAACGCCTCGTGGTGGAACATTATGATACTTTTGATGACACGGCGGATAGCATCTACTCTTGCATCGATTTCGGTCGAATGCCGTCTTTTATATCAACAGGGTCACAGTAGCCGAGACTAACAGTGTCGTTTTCATAATTAATATTAGATGTGTGACACCAGCTGTTTGTGACAACTGACTGATTAGATTTGAAGGCGGTGTACAATACCAAACCCCGTACTTACAAAACGTTTAGAGTCTAGTCTTAAGACTCTAGTCTGAGACGTCAACGTCATGGCAACGCTATACAAATTGTATGTGTGCGAGGACGTTAGATATTTGAGTCTGGACTAACGTTTTATAAGCACGGGCCCAGATATGATAATACGACATATTGTCGGCGATTTGTGTCAGTGCCCACCACTGGCAGACTACAATTATACTAGTGATTTGCGTTAAGAGAAAGTTCAGTCAACTCACTATCCATTAACACGTAATGGCGGTGGCTGCCACTCTGATAATTCTTGGCTTATGAACCTTTAGTTCTGTCGGGCAAGGAAAATACACCCACACGACAATCATTCCTTCATTACTGCGAGACACTAACATTATCCAGCAACCAATATTGGTTTGTTTTATTTTATGTTGTCTTGTGTGTCGTGGCTTGTTTTATTAATTTATTTATGGATATTATTATTATTATTATTATTATTATTATTATTATTATTATTATTTGATTGATTGATTTTATTTATTTTATTTTGTTGTTTGTTGTTTGTTGTTGTTATTGTTTTGTTCTGTTTTGTTGTTTTTGTTTTGTTTTTTGTTTGTTTGGGGTTTTTTGTGGAGGTTTTTTGCTTTGTTTGTTGTTGTTGTTGTTTTTTGTTTTGTTTTTGTTTTTTTTGTTGTTGTTGTTTTTGTTGTGGGGTTTTTTGGGGGGCGGGGGGGGGGGGGCTGCTGCTTAAAAGTTAAACATAACAATTGCTCCATAGTCGAATGAACATTATTTTTAGATCACATGAGTGACCTACAGCGATCCGTTTTCAAACAAAATATCTTGTTCTCAACCTAACTGAGATATTCCGAGACAGTGTGGAAAGCTTTTCCATGGCACACGGAGAAACAAATGTGCGAATGTTGTCTACCCCAGGATTTCCATTTAGTTCCGTCCAGAACACTGTTTATTGCATCTAATTTTTGATGTCTAAACCATTGTAGACACCAAAAGCAGCATATACACAGCAATGGGCATAGGGATAGTTACTAAAATAAACAAGTTTGAATAGTTGTTTCAGTTATAAAATTATTTGCGATAAACAGTGTTCCGGATAAGACAAACAGGGGAGCCCTCTTCTCGGTACAAATACTATATAGAGACGAAACTTCATCTAAAGTTAAAGTTTGTTTAGCTTAACGACACCACTAGAGCACATTGATTTATTAATCATCGGCTACTGGATGTCAAACATTTGGCAATTTTGACATATATTCTCATAGACGAAACCCGCTACGGTTTTCTATAACAAGGACTCTTTTATATGCACCATCCCACAAAGGATAATATACACTACGGCCCTTGATATACTAATGCGCCAAATTTTAGAGGGCGGGAAAACTTTCAATTCAATTTCAATTTCTAGATAGGTTGCATTTGGCTTACGGGCATGTTTTTTGTTTTCTTTCTTTTTAAAACTAAAATTTAAAATGCTGTGTCTACACGACTGACAAAAGTCAGAAAATGACGATGAAACATGCTGTTGTTTTCTAAAATGAAATCGGATATTATTTTGATGGTGATGGAGTGAGTACAAACACGACACCACAGTCCACGTTTGTGATGGAACAAAGCATTTTATATATAAAATCTATAAAATGTCGTTTTGATATATATTTTGAGTTAAATTCGTTCTGCTTGTGATGAATATTAATGTACTGACCGGAAAAGCCGCAATGACACTTCTGGCCAGTGTGCTGTACTGGCGCTAATTGGAGAGCGCATAGCGTGATTTGTGACGTCACGACGCCGCATCTCCTTCCGAGGAAACTAGACATGGCTTATGATGCATTCGAGTGAACTCGTATTTGTCGTTTTAACGAGCTTGCAATTTGAAATGACGTCCTAAACGCACTTCAACTCATAATTACAAGTTATAAACTCGCAAGGAAAGGGTGTACCCAATATTTCAGAAAGATGACGATGGAATCCTGTGATGAACTCTTTTTCGATGACGGGAATAAGAACATACACCCGAACTGTGTAAAATTACCGACGTTCGACTGATATGCTTGGTTTTTGCACACATTCGATGTTTTGACTGGCAGGAAATAGTCCAGAGTGCATCAGCAAGATGATCTATACACAAAGAAACAAGTTAAGCACCCCCTGTATTTTTCACAATGACTTGTCTTACGAGGTTTGGCGTTGAAAGCCTGATAACATAACCTCGGAAAAACAAATGTGTTTTGCAAGAATACATTTTTGACAGTAAGAAAACATAACAAGTGTATCCAGTTTTGAAATTTTAATCATGATTCTGAGAAGAATTGCAATATGCTGTATTTGAGCCAAAAACTGAGGCACAATAAGTATGGAGGTGCAGAGTCAGAAACACAAGTCAACATCATGATTGATGATGAAAAATGTCATTTGAAGTCCACAGATGACATTCATGACACAAATCATCAATAGCCGGTAAACCCACCACGTGCCCGGATGACAACTTCCACCCTTCGTCTCATCCCTCCAGTAAGTTGTCTGATCTGCTGCATGGGCAACTGCTGCCATTCTCGATGAAGAGCTGCCTCTAATTGTATCAGAGTCTGTAAAGGTGGGGTCAGTGCCTGTACTCGACGCCCCAAGATGTCCCAAACATGCTCTAGCGGGTTTAGGTCAGGACTCAGGCCGGTCAGGGCAGGGTCGTCACATCTTTAGTTTGGAGTAAAGCTGCTACTGCTCGGGAACGATGTGGCCTAGTTTTGTCATCCATGTACAGAGGTCTGGTGGATAGTGGATGGTTGTCAAAATGCGGCACAACAATTTGTTGCAGGACGTTACGAATGTACCGATCACCACTGAGGTTGCCTTGGATGGTGACAAGATCCAGCTTACAATCATGTGATAGGCAACCCCAAACCATTACTGAACCTCCACCATACGAAGTCATAGGTTGTATGTTCCTGGGTGTGTAGGCAGCATTTTTATGTCTCCAAACTCTCAGTTGGCCATCTGTGACATGGAGCAGGAACCGGCTTTCGTCGGACCAATGGACTCTTCACCAGGACCTCAGATTCCATTCTCTCTGGGCCAAACACCACGCTGAACGGCATCTCTTATGATGATCAGCAAGAAAGGGACGCTTGATGACCCTTCTGGCCTTCAATCCCACAAATTTCAGATGATATCTGACTGTTCTGGCTGACATCCGTCTATTGGATAACCATTGGCTCTTCAGAACAGGAAACGTAGCAAAGGGTTGACGACGTACAAGCCGAAACAGGGCCCTGTCCTCGCGCTGTGAAGTCAGGCACGGTATCCCTGACTGTGGGAGATCCTTTACAACATTGGTATGCCCGTGTTTTCGTATCAGTCTAATCGCAAAATGAGATCGCCCCTTAAGGAAGGAAGGAAGGGAAGGAAATGATGAACGTACAGTAAAATATGATGCATTTATTGTTTATGGAGCAAGAATAACTTACACTACAGATCGTCTTTGTTTAATATGTACCGATATATCGTTAAACAAACACCCCAATAGTGCCAGCCATGTGAGGACACTAATGGACAAACACGATCCTCATCTGATGGACATTATATTTTGTTTTAATGTTGGAAAATGCGTCCAAACTATTGGACATACATTTTATTGACTTTTTTTTTACGCTGTTTCTTAGAAACCAAACCCGGAATCTCAAATGTAATTATAGAAGGATAAGCCATGTTTATTGTGTACGAAGCCAAAATAATGATGCCACGATGTCCTGTTGAGAAGATTTATAGACGTCAGAAAAGTATCTCTTACTCCATTTACTAGTATTTATGTTAATAAATAAATAAATACATATACAATTTTTTTTTAATATACATTTGCATAAATAAATAAATAAAAGCAACAAAACAAAACAAAACAAAATACCCTAAATAACAAAATCGTTTGTTTGTTTTATTTAACGATACCACTAGAGCGCATTGATTTATTAAAGATCGGCTATTGGAAGTTAAACAGTTGGTGATTTTGACATGTGGTTTTAGATAGGAAACCCGCTAAATTTTATATGTGCACCAGTACACACACAGATAGCACATATCACGGCCTTTGATACACCAGTCATGGTTAACTGGCTGGCATGAAGAATAGCTCAATGGGCTCACCGACGGGGATCGATCCCAGACTGACCGCACATCAGTGGGCTACGTCCACCACTGGGCTACCATCCTACCACACTAACAACATACAGCCTAATGAGCACATTGTTTTACTGGCTTTCCTAGCTGCAGTTTTAGAAACCCTAAGGGCATCCGTGCACATAACTGAGAGGAAGTATATTTGTGTTCGGTTAATTAGTAGTCAGTGTTTGATCGCGGCACTATGATCGCGGCGTGCACTCCGTGAACACGGAACAGTACAATTGACCGCTCTGTGTTCTAACATTGAACGCAAACTCATTTAAATGGGTGATCCAATTGACAAGCACGATCGTAAATAGTCCAGTAAACAGCATCTAGAAGATTTGGTGCAGGGTGAATAACTTTTCAGTTTTGTCTTCTGTTTCTTTGCTTGAATTTTAAAGTGAAGTTCGTACTTTTATTATTTTATTGATATCAATAGAGATTTTCTACAGCTATACAGCTCAATCATTTTGTTTATTTTCTAGTATTGATAATCTCGTTTGACTTAATTAAACGCGTTGTAACATATCTAGTTCAAACATTGTTATTTACTAATAATAGCAATCTATAACGTGAACTGACTATAAGTTTAACGTGTCCATATACATCTATGGTTTCTAACACGCCTATACAGAGTCCAGCCTTCGATAAGATCGGGGGTCTGACTCGGGATAGGAATCACCTAATTACTGAGGCCAATCTATGACACGTTGAAAATGTTGTGTTCTTAATTTTGGGATAATTTTAGTTGTGCCATTGGGTATTTTCTATGCGCTTTTACTATTAGTAATATGCTAATGAAGGTGTGGGCTAGAACTATTTTGCTAGTAGTTAAAGAATGAAAAGTAATTTTGGTATGTGCACAGTGGTACTGTGAACGGTATGCGCCAGATAATATACCTATGATGTTCACTGACGAATACACATTATGTCACAGTCACATGATACGAATGCATTTATAACTGATTGTGTTCATCTGATATCAACATATTGTACTCGGAAATGTTACAAGGTGACACCCATGCATTTCGAATAGCCTATATGTAATAGTTATGTTCAACAATATTTCGTCTGTAATGCCGTTGGATTTATTTATTTATTTATTTATTTGTGTATTTATTTATAACAATAGTAAAGAGTGAATAGAGATACAGCTCTTTAAGCAACATTCTAGCCTAAGCCAAGATAAGACATGACAAAGTCCTTGTTTCAAAATTCGTCAAATTCGAGTATCATCTTGTACACTGTCAGGAGAGTTTTATACAAAGTACATTTTACATGAATATATTCAGTTTTATTTCATGCCCATTCAATCTTAATATGACAATAAAACAACCCAAATATTCCGCCCCTGGAATATATATATATATATATATATATATATATATATATATATATATATATATATATATATATATATATATATATATTAAATAAAAGCGATTTATTTATTTGACATGAGGATGATAAAGAGTGGGTGATAAGAGTTCTTGAGGCAATATTCTAATCCGAAGTAAGAAATGCCAGTCTGAAGCCCTCGTTTCAAAATTCATCAAATTAGATGGCTTCAGAATGTCATCTCGTCTAATGCCATTAAAATGTGTGTCATATCGAGCTTTGTAGAACAGTCTTGTACAAAGTACATTTTCCCCGAGAACATTTCGTTTTGGTTATTAGTATTATTTATTTTATTAGGTTTTATTTCTTTGTTTGTTTGATGGTGTTTTTTTTGCATATCCATTCAGTCTTATTATATTAATAAAGGTCATTGCGATAATGTATTACACAATGTATTTTATTAAACATATTTTGAATAAAAAAAAACAATTGGGAATCTATTGTTGAGAGTTAGTTTATTGCAAGTTTATCTTTAATTAAATTTTATTATTATTTGTATTAAATACGTTTTCAGTGTTATAGTAATAAAGATCCTTCTAACCCGTGCAATAAAAAAGTCACTGCAATAAAAATAATCATAAAAAGTAACAAATTGAAATTTGTTGCGCCACAACCCCCAACACACACACACACACACGCACACACGCACACACACGCACACACATACACACACACACAGTGACACACACGCACGCACACAGTCAAACACGCACACACACACATACGCACGCACACGCACACAGACACACCCAAACACACCCAAACACGCACACACACACAGACACACACACAGACACACTCACACACACACATGCACACACACATGCACACACACACACACACACACACACACACACACACACACACACACACAGACACACACATACATACACACACACACACCAACCAAAAACCAACCAACCAAACAAACAAACAAAAACAAAAAACACTTACGATTTGTATATTTGTAGTCCCGATGGAGATATTTACAGCAAGTATTACTGGCATGTTGCGCAGAATCAAAAATGTAGTCAATGTCGACAAATAGCATTCAGGGAATGACTCGAACCAGTTATATCTCAATTACATTCTACAGACTGTTATGTCTTCGAATATCTATTTTCATTTTCGTCTATTTACACTGGTTTGTGGCTCTTCATTTAGTACTATGATTCATAACATCTTGCATGGTGTCTACTCCACATAATATTAAATATAGACATCTCCCTACTTTTCCAACGGCGGTTACAAGCCTATCAACATATTACGTTAGACATTGCATTGGTTGTGTTTAAAATGTCGGCAGATATATCAAAAGATATTTGTTATGGCGCATGCGATTTAAACAAACATTGCGCAATAAGGAACTATGCCAAACAGCTGATGTATTTTGCCGTGAAAGAATGCAAAGTATGCGCGTACAATGTTAAATGTTATAAATAGAAACCGGAATCAGGTTCACGTGTACGATGTATATACACGATAAGATTATGGCGGTGTTCCTGTCTCACACTAATAAAAACACCGGGAGAGATTTAGATCAGTCGGTTCAATGCTCGCTTGAAGTGCTTGCGTCGCAGGATCGAACCGCATCGGTGGATCCATTCAACTGATTAGATTGTTTCTCGTGCCAACCAGTGTTTCCTGTCAGAATTACCAAATGCTTGACATCCAGTAGCCGATGATTTATTAATCAATGTGTTCTGGTGGTGTCATTAAAGAAAACAAACTTTAAACTAACAAAAACACATCAACTAAATATTTATACTCGCGGAAAAAAGTTCCTGTACACCAAATGAATTAGTACAGAATGCTGTTCACTTGAAATCTGATTATGCAAATTTCACAAAAATCATTGGGTAACCATTCCCTTCGATATTTCATAGGAATTATGTCAGTTGCAAGCGATATTCACTCTTTATGAGCACAGCTTGCCTTGCGTGCATTTCGGTTCACGTCAAATATTGTTATTTCATATTCCCCATATGCTGTTGTGTAACGGCCTGGGAGAAATAAAGTTCTGTTCTGTTCTGCTCCTGTTTGACGACATTATCCTCATCACTGGACCACATAACGATTGTATGACTTCTCTGCACTCAGAAATTCAATTTAGTCGATGCGCGTTGTCGTCAACGTGGTGTCACACCTCTCAGAAAATGAACGTCTTCGAGCGATTGGTATGTTTGAAGTTGGAATGACACAACACATTGTTGCTAGACGTCGTGGTGTTCAATAGTGTTCATCTGAACACCATACAGTGGCTGCGGAGATGTTATCGGCAGTTAGGAGTACTAGAGACCTGCATATAAGAAACCTAAACGTGACGTTACGTTTTCAAAATGCCTATATCAGGCTAGTACACCTACGGGATCATTTTGAACCGTCCGAAACATCAACGAGTTAAAGCCAATTAATGGAAGAACTATACGCTACTGGTTACGTAATCACAAAAATACCATCACGACTGTTCAGCAATACGCGTACGTAGTCTGTTACAACGTCATCGTCGGCGCACCAAGCATGGCGTAGACTGCACTTTAGGTTCAGGAAACAGGACTGGTTGATTATACTTTTAACAGATAAATAATACACGTATGACAAGCCAAAGGTTTTGATTTATTTTTAATTCTAATACAACTTTCATATAAGCCTTTTTTCCATTGGTTAATTTTCATGATACATCGGATGGTAGATGTACGCTGTCATGGGCAACCAGGATTTATCACGATGACAAAATTCATCCAATGGAGAATTCCTCCAATATACTGTCACTTAGCCTCATGTGTTGCGTTTTTGTGAGTATATTAATTCCGCGTCTTCCATTATATCAAAACGTCGATATAAATAATTTTCAGTAAATTTACTAATGATGTTATTTTTACTATTTTTTATTATTTCGTGCCATTGTAACTTTTAACACTTCGTTAGCAGTAATGAACGTGCACCCACCCATCCCAAGTAAGGTCCGGTCACTGGTCGATCGCAGCAGTCACCAGCATGTGTCTTGTGGACTGCTCTTCTAGTTTGTGTTCTCAAAAGGGTGCAAGCAGGTTCATCAGAAATAATTATATCACAATCTGAAGTACCTTATTTTTGTTTAGAACATATTTTTTGTCACAATAAAATTGATAAAGAACACAAGATGGAAATGACTTGATTTTTAAAAAGCAATTTTAAACAATATTAACTGCTTTAAAATATAGCATAATTCTGGAAACCTTTTGAAATTAATACTTGCCCTTTAGTAAATGCATATTATTTTATGTATTTATATAAACTTTAAGTGAAAATATTTTAACAAATTATAAACTTGTAGGCCTACCCCAGCAACGTGGTTTTTTGTACAAAATTAGACCAGACGAATTCCTCGAAATAATTCAATATGAGGATGAAACACCGCTCACAAATTAAAGTCCAATTATAGTCATATGTCTTGCAACTTCGTCTCATCCCTAAATCCAAATTTTGTGATAACTCCTTATAGTTAACAACGAAACACAGTGATATTTTCCCCTAAATACAAGTATTTCTGAGATAATAATAATACACGGGAACTTTTTCGTGAGTATACATTTATCCTGCTCCCACTGTTTGTATTGGCCGATTATAATGACAACTTAAATCAAAATCAAAATTGAAGGGGTCAGAATAACAAAAGGTTTAACTCCATTTTACATGTAATGTAAGGAAACGTAATATTGAAATTGTTTCATAATATCACGTATTCCTCAAGGGCTTTATGTATGTGTTTTATTTGATTTTTCCCCCGTTTATTCCATATGGTAAATCTGATATACTTTTGCTATCATTATTATTTGTAGGTTTTCCTTGTGAATACCATGCATTTAGCATCGGTTTTACAGTGGACAGAAAAATAACGATATACTTAATTTTGTAAATTATGTCTGGGCTTTTTATTAGGTTTCGTCTTATCGATCACTGTTAAAACTAGTGTATCTCATCGATATTCTGTGGATCCAATATGTATTTTTGTCTGTTATATTAGATTCTTTGCTTTCCTGTTAATGTGTTGGTGCGATCTAGCTGAGTCGGTAGACCTCTCGCATGAGGTGTTTGTGTCATAGGATCGAATCACCTCAGTGACATATGTTGTCCTGTCTCTAAACAAGTGATAGATTAAACAATGTGTTCTAGTAGTGTCGTTAAACAAAACAAACGTTACTCTTAATGTGTCACTTAAATGTAATTATTTTTACATACCTTAGAGGTGTTCCGGTATGTTATTTGGGGTTGGGGTGGGGTGGTGGGTTGCACTCAAGATGCATACCGATGAAAGGAAATAAGGAAAAACACCAACAGTAACTGGAAAGAGTGACTGCATCCACAACCAGCATCTATAGTGTCAAAACGTTAACCATGTTACTGGTATGCAATCCCATATTTCATCTTTATACAGACATGAAGACACTGACAGTGACTACAATTTGATCTATAATGCCAAGGATCCCGGTTTTTATTTCACTCAGTATATTATAAAAACCACCATGCGACTCGCATTGGCATATTACATATTACATCGGTTGTATTCATATTTTGTATGATTTAAGAACAAGTGGTATTATCGAAAGTAGATGACTTTATAAATACGCTTCGTGTAAGCGAACTACAGTTGAATCCCGTTATCTCGAACACAGTCGGTGTTCGAGAAACTGTTCGACCCATCGGGTAGTTCGACCTAGCCATTCGGTCAACATTGTGTACGTATTACTTGGGACCCTCGTTTTTGGTTCAAACATTGCGGTGTATTTGACCTTCCTAGTTCGACCCAACGAGATTCTACTGCATTACTGAAATTGTGTTACGTGGTGTTGGCGTGACTATAACGTGCAAGAAGACATATAATCTCGCTCAGTTTAGAATCCTGGGCCAAAAAATAAAAATCAAGAAAGACAAAAATGAATAAGAGAAAAATCAGATTTATAAAACTTGAAAGATAATTAATTATACTGAAGGGGAATCGTGTTACAGGACAATATGATTTGGAAAGAAGGAAGGAAATGTTTTATTTCATGACGCACTCAACACATTTTATTTACGGTTATATGGCGTCAGACATATAGTTAAGGACCACACAGATATTGAGAGAGGAAACCCGCTGTCGCCACTTCACGGGCTACTCTTTTCTATTAGTAGCAAGGGATATTTTTTATGCACCATCCCACAGACAAGATAGCACATGCCACGGCCTTTGATATACCAATCGCGGAGCACTGGCTGGAACAATAAATAGCCCAATGGGCCCACCGACGAGGATCGATCTCAGACCAACCGCGCAGAGAATGAGCGCTTTTCCACTGGGCTATGGCCCGCCCCCAATATGATTTGGTGCATTGACAGACGTGCTAAGGGGCAATGTATGGATGTATGAATCTCAGCTAGGCTAGCTAAAGTCTAAAATGGATCCGTCAATTACTCCACGATCACCTTATCGTTCTTTTAATTTGGTTGCGTGGTTCTTTCTTTTTTTCTTTCTTTCTTTTTTCTTTCCTTCTTTTATTTGTGTTTGGCGGTTTCGGAGGTGGGGGTGTGGGTTCTGTTTTTATTTTATTTTTAAAAATGATTATTCTTTGTTTTCTTTGGGAATGTTTGGGTTTTGGTTTCTTTATTATTGATGATGTTTTGTTTTGTTTGTTTTGTTTTGTTTGTTTTGTTTGTTTGTTTTTTGTTTTTAAAATTAATGTTTTGTTTGTTTGTGTTTTGGTTGTTGTTGCGTTTTGGGGGAATCTTTTTTTTTGTGTGCGTGATTGATCCATATGCTTAACTAATTTTTGTATTATTATCAGGGAGGAAGCATGCTACAAGTAAACTCTGTTGTTTTATTTAGTTAAACAAAACCAAACCAACTTTAAGCGTGTTTTGATAGAACTTTACACCGAATCACGTTGATCAGCTGCTCTCGATGCATAAGATAAACGCGGTGCGGGACGCAGACCAGTGGTAAAACGCACACCTGATGAGCGGTCGGTCTAGGATCGATTCCCGTCGGTGGGCCCATTCAGCTATTTCTCGTTCCAGCCAGTGCACCATGGCTGGTATATCAAAGGCCATGGTATGTGCTATCCTGTCTATGAGATGGTGCGTATAAAAGATCCCTTGCTACTAATGGAAAAATGTAGCGGGGTTTCCTTTCTATGACTGTGTTAAAATGACCATATGTTTGACATCCAATAGACAATGATTACAAAATATATATGCTGTGGTGCTGTTGTTAAACAAAACAAACTTTAACCTTTACTTTAAACATACGTCATCCTCAAATTGGAGGCCAGCAACAAGGCATATTTTATATGCACCATCCCACAGGCAGGATAGTACATAGCACAGCCGTGTTTTCACAACATTTGAGGAACACTAGCTGGTACAAGACATTGCCCAATGACCCCATACACGGGATCGATCCTAGACTGATCACGCACCACTAGGTAGATCCCGCCCCAGGATGTGCATACAATATTTTAAACAAGGAACAGTAAATATTTCACATGAATATTGCTTATATTATTTTTGAGAGCGAAGTACAATTTAGGTAGTACTAAACCAAATAACTTCCGGCTGTGTCAAAGTTCAAGGTGCACCCAACTTTTGATAGAGAAGTTAACCCCACAAGTCCTGTGATTTGTGATAAATGTGTGTGTGCTGGTTGTAAAAACACATAGCTTCATCTTGGCAAAAAATGTATCCATTTTTATTTTATCTAGTACAACTGTGTCAAGTAGCCATGTGCTTGATTGATTGATTGATTGAAACATATTTTATTGTTTTTAAAGAACAAATGGATTAGACACAAGTTATACAACTTACTAGGTCTTCTCCATAATACATACATTTTACGACAGTAATATATTTTTGCACTTTAAATATGAAGAAAAAGAAATATAATTGAAAATGAGAAAGAAGAAAGAATAAAGGAAAAAAGACGTAATAACGTTTTCTACGTATTCTATAATTGTGAGGTTTAACATTGTATATGCGCGTGAGTGTGTGTGTGTGTGTGTGTGTGTGTGTGTGTGTGTGTATGTATGTATGTATATATTATGTATTCAATACGGTAAATCACTCTCCACCATCATCTTGTACATTATTTATTTATTTTAGGTTTATGTTTGTATAATGCTGATAAGTTGTAAAAACTTAAAGTAATAAAGGATTTGAATTTAGACACACGTATTCTATAATTAGGCAGCTAAAGGAAAACACAAAACACAAACAAGGCATCGCAATGATTATGTAATGGCTACAAAAATAATAATACCAATAAAATAAATAAATATTAATACTTTTAAAGATCCATACTTTATTTACTAATTAAATGAAACGTTTGTTTTTTTCATTTATATACTTATGTACATGCAAAATATTTCTTTATTGTCTTCTTCACTTCTTCTTAGTTGTAAATCTATTAGCTGAAATATTTGCAATGAAAAGTAAAGATTGTTTTATTTAACGACGCCACTAGAGCACATTGATTTTTTATTTCATCATCGGCTATTGGACGTCAAACATATGGTCATTCTGATACTGGTTTTTTTTTAGAGGAAACCCACTGTCGCCACATATGCTACTCTTTTACGACAGACAGCAAAGGATCTTTTTTTGCGCTTCCCACAGGCAGGATAGCACAAACCATGGCCTTTGTTGAACCAGTTATGGATCACTGGTCGGTGCAAGTGGTTTACACCTACCCATTGAGCCTTGCGGAGCACTCACTCAGGGTTTGGAGTCGGTATCCGTATTAAAAACCACATGCCTCGACTGGGATCCGAACCCAGTACCTACCAGCCTGTAGACCGATAGCCTAATCACGACGCCACCGAGGCCGGTTCTTTGCAATGAATTCCAAAGAGCGCGTCTTTTCCTTCCATATAAAATGCATTTGCAGAAGAAAAGATAATTGTTTTCAAAAGTATATCCACAACTGCACGAATAATCGGTGCTAAGACCAACTCGATATAAGTCTTTAAATCACTACACCTGTGTCTTAACTTGGTATACAATACATTTTCCCCTTCTATTACCAAATGAATAGTATCGCGCAACGCATGTGGCATCGCGTTTTATTGCTTTTTTAAATGGAGCTTTTGACAATTTCGAATTTCAGCTCGTAAATGAAGATTGAAGTAAATTAGTTCTAGCAGGGGATAAAGAAATATCATTCCGATTTCTTAGCATGTAAGGGGATCTTTGTCCAACTGTTTGTGGGATACTGTCTATCATAAAATCAGGAACTATAACTTTCATTATTTTAAACATTGTGCACAGCTTTTTGAATTTACACCCGGAAGTAAGTGTTGCTAATCCAGTTTCGTAATACAAAGACTTTCTAGATGCAAATTTGTGCAAACCATTGATTAATCTGTCGGCTTCTAATTGTACTCTTTCAATATTGTCTTCCTCTACTAAAGAAGACCCATCCCGTACTTCCGATGCATATTCTAATATTGGGCGGATTAAAGTTATATTTTTTTTCAATAATGTTGAACGATTTAATAAATATTTGTATTTCCTAAGTACAGAAATCATTACCGAAGCCGAGTTACAAATATTATTAATATGTGTTGTCCACTTGGCATTTGCTGAACAAAGGTTAAAACTAAATGTTTATGAGTATCTGTTGTGTTTAATGCTTTGGTACCAAATACAAGGCTATGTTTTGGCTGCATGATTGCTTTTCTAAAACGCACAACGCTAGTTTTATCTGGATTGAAAGATACAAGCCATTTTTGCGACCATCTGTCAATCTTTAACAAATTTTAGTTACCGTTATTTTTAATTGAAGAAATGTCATTAGAGGAAGATGTTATTTTGGCATCGTCAGCAAATAGTATCGTTACACAATTTAGGTTATCTGCAAAATCATTAATATAAATTTGATAGAGTACCATTTACGATGAATCGTTGCTTTCTGTTTGATGTATAATCTTTAATCCAATTTAGTGCATTTCCTGTTATGCCACAGTTTACAAGTTTATCGATTAATCCTCTGTGCCACACTCTATCAAATGCTTTTGACATATCACGGAACACCGCACAGAAGTGTTCCTTTTATACCAAAGAGTATAGTTCTAATACTTGATGAACAGCACTGTGATTAGAGCGATATGCGCACTGAAATTTATATAGAAGGTGATTGAATATAAAATAATTATATAAATGTTTGAATACAATTCTTTCAAATATTTGTCCAATGCAACTTAGTAACGATATCGGTCTATAGTTAGTAGAATAGCATTTGTCACCTTTCTTGAAGAGAGGTTTAACATGAGCTATCTTCCATCTGTTAGGGAATTTAGATGTACGTAAAGATTTGTTAAAAAGCAACTGAAGAGGAACTTTAATTATATTGTTGATACTTTTAAGTAGTTTGTGACTAATATCATCGCCCCATTGCCTTATTTGGTCTTAGTATTTTTATGATATCCGATATTTCTTCTACAGTTATTACTAATGACTCAGATCTATTTTTACACCGTTGTGTAGAAAGACAATATTTATTTAATGTTTCAGCTTTTTCGAAATCACTGAATGCAACCGATGATTGTCATAACGTATTTTACTTTCTGAACACAATTCTATCAATTTACTGTCTAACGTATTTGCAAATTCCTCTTTAGCTATTTTTGTTTTCATATTATTTACTTTGTTCCTTTGGTTTTATATTTTCTTTTATCGGTGGGCCTTTTTGGACCGCAATGCCTTTTCCCGTAATCTATCTCTGATTCATAGTTCTTTTCTGAGTTTACTGTAAAACCATGGTTTGTCATTCGGTCGAACAGGACCGGCCTCGGTGGCGTCGTGATTAGGCCATCGATCTACAGGCTGGTAGGTACTGGGTTCGGATCCCAGTCGAGGCATGTGATTTTTAATCCAGATACCGACTCCAAACCATGAGTGAGTGTTCCGCAAGGCTCAGTGGGTAGGTGTAAACCACTTGCACCGATAACTGGTTCAACAAAGGCCATGGTTTGTGCTATTCTGCCTCTGGGAAGCGCAAATAAAAGATCCCTTGCTGCTAATCGGAAAGAATAGCCCATGAAGTGGCGACAGCGGGTTTTCTCTGTGTGGTCCTTAACCATATGTCTGACGCCATATAACCGTACATGAAATGTGTTTTGTGCGTCGTTAAATAAAACATTTTTTTCTTTCTTTCGGTCGAACAGTAACTGTCTGATTAGGTATACAGTTGTTAATATGTTGTTTAATTATAGATTCAAATGTTCACAAGCGATATCAACGTTTTGTGCGGTATTTATTAAATGTAGTTCTTGCCATGGTTCTTTCAGTATTAAAGGGACATTCCTGAGTTTGCTGCTATTTTTAAAATGTTATCGACTAACAAAGACTGTTTAACGATTGTAATTACATATCAAATATATTCGTGCTGAGCGTGTTGTTGTACAGAGAGTAAATCTTGATTTAGGTCACCAGTAATGACTACGTTTTCACACAGGTTGGATGCTTAATCGACCGAGTGTTTAAATATATCCCAAAATGATACAGGAGTTGTGTCTGGATGGTATACTACAGAGATAAGTAACGATTTGTGTTTCAAGATGATTTCTAACCAGATATTTTCATCCAATGGCGATTTTAAATCATACCGTCTCTTTTGAGCTAACTGTGAGTCAACATAGACAGCTACTCCACCCCCGTGATTTGTCCTATCTCGTCTGTAAGGTGCGTCATAATTTTCAACCATTATTTCATCCTTTGATACAATGCCATCTAGATGCGTTTCGGATGTGATAATCGTCAAATATCTCTGCAAGTTCGGGGATAATTAGTTTGTTACGTATGCTACGAATATTTAAGTGTAAAATAGATAGGTTTTCAAATTATTTTATTTCATTTTGATTAGGAGCAGGATTTTTTTTCGATATCGTTACTAAGCAAAATCAACAAGAAGAATGTAAAAGTATTTCTTTTGGTGTCAACATTTGAAAGGTATACAGGCTAGTAATTAAAAATGAAGCAAATAATATTGAGAACATTAGGTACTTGTACTCTCCAAATTTATTGCAAAAGTTAAAGATTAATCGACCGCGATACCTCGTCTTAGTTTTTAAATTGAAAAGGCCAATCGACGCTCAGTACATCTGGATATTATTATCCATTTGGATATATGTAGACTATCACATATTCGAATGAGCCTTTCAAAGTTAATATCAAATAACGGATGCTGCCTTCTACATGTCTATAGAAAAAAAGATAAACAGCAAAGGGATGAGAGAATCGTAGAGAATAAAACGAAAATAATAAAAATGCAATTACTATGGAAAGGAAGATTGCCGAAAGGTATACTGACTTTAACGGCTTCATCTGGGCAAACAATGTGTGCAATTGTATTTCATTTAGTACCACTGTGTCAAGTAGCCTAGTACTTGAAACATGTTTGGGGTACCTGTAAAAAGTAGTAAATGTTTGTGCGGAACTAGGGTAGTCATAAACGCTACCCATTATCTCTGAAATGAGCAATTTCACCCACAGTTTTTTCGGATTAACTTTAAGCGTGAGGAGTGGTAGTATTTATATCCGTGGTGTTTATGTCGATTGATATGCTGCAGGTTGGCGTTTTAGCCACACGTGCTAGTATTGTCGTCTGTGGGATTTGATATGGTAGTGTACACCCTTTTTGGCGAATGGTTTATTAAAGTAACAGACCCTTGTTTGAAAACCCTACGACGTATTTTTCACTATTAAAGCCGTTTTTGATACTTATACGTTATTTAGAATATTAATCTTCATACACCTGAAGTGGTTCTGATCATTCAGGTTTTTGCAATACCTCAAAATGCATTTTTCATAATTCTAAAAACGCACGTTCGTCTAAGAAATAATCGTTATCGAAATAAGCTCGTTATTTTTAGACGTAAATCTCTGTTTAAACACCACAGACTCTAGCTTCTCTCTCTCTCTTATAACCTTATCCAGCACAAAGCCACAAAGGATTAACCAAACTTAGTGTCCATTTTCACGGGTGGAAACTAGGGTCTGCGACTTTAAATAGCTTTTATATTTTCCCGACCACTGAAACAGGATGTAGATCAGTGAGAAACTTTCCGATCACAGGGTCGACCCCACACGGGGGAGCCGTCGCGTTATTTATGGACTCAGCTGGGCGCCAGTTTCTGTACATTTGCTTTTCCGTGTGTAGCAAATCTACATACCAAAAACCCGTTCCCGCTATTCGCAAGAATTAATCCTTATTTCAAGTTTTTATTTCTGTTCCACGGGGTCAACGTTTGCCTTTAATCCTTAAGTGTATTGCGCTTGGCTCCGTTCCTCACCATCTCTACACTCTAGGTCAATGACATTTGTTGTAATTGGTTGATCACTTTTGTGTATGTTTAATCGTCTCAAAAAGTAAAATTAGAAGTAACATTTTATATCAGATTTAAAAAAAAGTGTTTTTATCATTATTATTATTATAATATATATATATATATATATATATATATATATATATATATATATATATATATATATATATATAATGTGTGTGTGAGTGTGTGTGTGTGTGTGTGTGTGTGTGTGTATGTGTGTGTGTGTATGTATGTAATTATGTATGTATGTATATGTATGTTTCTATGTATATTTAATTTCAACTTATTTTCTCGTGCTTATATCCTATTGAGGTTCAAGCACGCTGTCCTGGACACACACCTCAACTACAATGTATCTGTCTGTTCAGGACAGTGGGTTAGTGTTGTTAGGCTTTAGTGAGAGAGAAGAGGGTGTAGTAGTCTTACACCTACCCACTGAGTTATCAAAGTCTCTCTGTGTAGGAGCCGGTACCAGGCTGCGAACCCAGTACCTACCAGCCTTGCCTTCTCAGCATTAGTCTCCTACCAGTCCAACTGTATGGGACTATATGTTTTGTCTCTGTCTGTCTAGTCGTGCGTAAGTCCGTACGTCCGTTCCTCTGTCCGTCAGTCCGTCAGTCAAACATATTGTTTTCTAGACTTCGTTGACTCGGCGCTTCAAGATATTGAGATGAAATATTGTGCATAGTTTTATCATGTAGAGTTAAAGACATTTACGTTTGACATTTACGTTTGACATTTATGTGGATTTGCCTATTTTATGACAGGATTATGACCCTTAATCTTAGGAGTATAAAAATGTGACTCACCTTGTTGTGGACATATATTCCTTATATGGAGTATAATGCAGTACTCCCAGAACATTTGTTGTGATTAACTTTCTTGTTTTCTCGATACGTTATTTTATGACTTCTAATAGCTATTTCTGTTCGAGTAGGATGCTAGATACCACAATTTAAAAGCGCAGACCCTAGTTTCAACCCGTAAAAATGGACACTAAGTTTGTTTAAGTTACAAACCTTTAACACATTTGGTTAAAGTTACAAAGAGAGTGAAACAAAGAGTCTGTGAAGTTGAAACGGTGAAATACCGTTAAAAATAGACTAAAATTTCTCAAACGCACTTGCGTTTTTAAAAAATATAAAACATGCATTTTGTGGTATTAGAAACTCCAGAATGACCAGAACAACGTCGGTTGTACAGAAATGGATAATCTAAACAATAAAATCTAGTAAAGTTTCATTTTAGTGATCATAAATGGTTCTAATAGTGAAAAATATGCCTTAGTGTTTAAAAACTAGGATCTGTCCCTTTAATAATCGTAGTTTGAATGTAATTTGATGTCGTTAACTAAATGTTATTTTTCTTTTGGTTTCCTCTCCTATTCACGCCGAATACTTGTTGGCAGCATTTAGCTCTTGTTGCTAAAATAATGTTAACTCGATTTAAATCTGTAATAGCTTCTAATATGGCATTTCTATTTGACCACTTTCTAGAAAAACTAAAATGCTGATGTATAATTTTTTTCAATACATATTTAAGTCCAATATTTTGTTTGTTTTGGTGTGTCCTCGGCGCTAGCAAGACCGTTTGTTCCTCCTAAAAATAAACACGCATCCTGGTGGGGTTTTTGTTTTGTTGTTGCTGTTGTTTGTTTGTTTCTTTTGATTTTTTTGGTGTTTTGAATGTTTTTGTGTGTTTTATTTAGTTTTTTATTTTATTTTATTTTATTTTTATTTATTTATTTATTTATTTATTTATTTATTTATTTATTTACTTTTATTTTTTTTAAAAATTGGGGGGGGGAGGGAGTCCATATTATCTTACACTAACATGTATTAAATACAAAACATTATACGGCTAAATACGTTTAGAGTGACCTTTGGTCGAATTATTTCAAATTCCGTTTCAATTCAATTCAATTCATACGTACCTAATCAATTTTGAGAAACTACAACACATTACGATTTTCAGAAATGCATTGGTTACAGTGATATTCATAGCCTAAGCAAGAAATTGTAAGTAAATTGAAATTATAATAAAGTAAACACATTTTATTTGCTGCACGACTCCAAATTCAGAAGAGTCCCTTTAAATCGCTTCTTTATTACCATCTAACCCTATTCTATAACAGTTGTAATGTGTGATTTTCTCCAATACGTATTTCAGTCCCAACATGTTTTCTGTAGTAAAATAGCTTCTTTCACGTCTGACACATGTGTGCCGATTTCGAAGACCAAAATTATCTTCTCATGAATGGCCATGTCATTCAATTCGGTTTTTGAGAGTGGTTCAAGTCAGTCTGTCCATCTCTAAAATTAGCTCATTTTACTCGGACTAAATGCGTCTGACAACACGCCATGAAAGACACCCCATTTTCGAAAAATATGTGTCCATAAAGAAGTTGCCACATGATGTATGGAGTGAGACCTCCACATCCGTGTTGTGTCGCGACGATTGTGTCTCGGAGATGTGTGTTCGAGGCGTGGGCACAGAGTCGTAGAGTGCCGCCTTTTAACGGTAGATCCTCGCAAATAAGACGTGTATTACCCAGCGACAATACGGGTTCAGGAAGTTGGTCGAGTAATCGATTTCATTTAACATCCGCTGATTCGAAGTAATATATCGACAAACAGCGGCGGAAACCGCGGACACTAGGCACGCTGGGAAACTGTCCAAAATGACGTGTATGTGTGTGTGTGTGTGTGTGTGAGAGAGAGAGAGAGAGAGAGAGAGAGAGAGAGAGAGAGAGAGAGAGAGAGAGAGAGAGAGGAGAGAGAGAGAGAGAGAGAGAGAGAGAGAGGTAGGTGTGTGTGTGTGTGGGGGGGGGGGGGGGCTTGGGCAAGATCTTGGTATGAAGAAAGATTCGGATTTGGATCTGTTAACAACATTTATGCACACTACAATACGACCGTCTTTTTGTATGTTTAGAGTGAGTGACAGACGGAGAGACAGACAGACAGAAAGAAATAAAGAGACAGACAGACAGTCAGTCAGTCAGTCAGTCAGTCAGACAGACAGACATAGAGAGGGAGTGTATAAGTGTGTGTGGTATGACAGTGTGTGAACGAGAGAGAGAGAGAGAGAGAGAGAGAGAGAGAGAGAGAGAGAGAGAGAGAGAGAGAGAGAGAGAGAGAGAGAGAGAGAGAGAGAGAGAGCGTGTGTGCGTGTTCGCTGTTGAGACTGTCGTATCATTTAATCATACTTTATTTTAGTGTTGTAGTGTCAGATCAGTTTACATTGCTATAGTCAGTAGACAAATTATAACGATAATTGGCATTGTGGAAACTATTGCATCGCCTGTTGTATGTCTCAAAATATACTGATTTGCCTGTTTCGTGTTTTAAAAAAAATCAGTGTATTTTTAGGTCGATACATCATCGAACGTCTGACACGATGATAATGGCGGGCAATTATTAATGGTTTAGTATGCGACATAATAAACAAAAGCAATGTGTTTCGTACAGTGCGACTGAAATTTCATCTCCTCAAGTTTCACATGACTACATACTGCACTAAGTAAGATATAAATCATATATGACGGAACACATGAAACAAACCCATATTATCTGTCAACGACTGTACAGCTGCAGATTGTGATGAATTACAACTGCTATTAGCAGACTATGACTGTTCGAGTAATACAACCCTTGGAGATGGTTTCAGTGGCATTTAGTTTATGATGGTATTTCTAATACATATTTGGTAATATTGGTTTTCGTTATTTTCTTGTCTATGACCTATTCCATTTTCGATTAACCTTGACTTTGATTTCGTCGGTGAACATTTTAAATCAAGTGTGTCGTTTGTAACCACTGTCGTTGTCAAAACATCTAACCTTTTAATAGTCAAAATGCAATTTTGTTTAACCATGACAATATCTTGCAGTAAATTCCCCAAACAGGTGACCATTTCACTAAGCATCGTACGTTTACGTCTGCTACTAGCAAGGCAGGAATTGTTTTATTTAACGACGCACTCAACACATTTTATCTGCTACTAGCAGTTATACCGGTCGTGCGTTTACACGTGTTTGGCATCAATTCCACGCAAAAAAATTACATCATTACGGAAGCTGGAGTATTTTAAAGACAAAAGAAAATGAAATATGTCTTCTTCTATCTATATTTGTTGAACTATAATAGTAATAAGAATTGTGGTTTAGTCGTAGATTTATGTTTATGTGCAAAACTAGGCTTACGATGTTTTGTGAAATTGGGGGATGGGGTAGGGGGCTTTTATTATTCTGAATCAAAAATATTATTTGTAGTAACTCTTAAGGCAGAGTTAAATTTTACTTGTAGAAAGCAGGAAATTGCATTTCAGGACACTTGTTGTTGTTGTTTTTTAATTTTGCGGGGGAACATACTCATGAATCTCCCCCCCCCCCCCCGAGAAACGTTGCTTTGCGCTCTCGATCTAAGTCCGCCCCCCCCCCCCCCCAATGTCTGCTTACTTTCGCCGTGCCTGCCAACGTCTTTAGCGCATCATCATCATCATGGTTATTTTATCAAATGTTCCAAGTGAATTGTTTCATGTTCTCAAATCTTGCTACATATTGCATTATTGGAACAAAGAGGCGGGGCGTAGCCAAGTGACAAAGCGCTCGCCTGATGAGCAGTGGGTCTAGGATTGAATCCCGCCGGTGGACCCACTGGGCTATTTGTTGTTCCAGCCAGTGCACCACGACTGGTGGATTAAAGGCCGTGGTATGCGCTATCCTGTATGTGGGATGGTGCATATAAAAGATCCCGTACTACTCATTAAACAATGTAGCGGAATTCCTCCTTAAGGCTATATATCAAACTTACCAAATGTTTGACATTCACTAGTTGATGATCAATAATCTCTAAGACTATATGACTGAATAACCAAATGGTTGACATCCAATAGCCGGTGATTAATTAATCAGTGTGCTCTAGTGGTGTCGTTAAACAAGCTTTAACTTTTATTGAAACAAATACATTGAGTCTTGGGAAGTACAGTCCACCTACAAAACACAAGACTGCGATTTAAAGCGTAACAACACTGGTGGGGAATGACATCCTTGCCTCTTGGTTTGGTCTCACTTCTCAGAAACATGGTCCTGGGTTACCTCTTGCCCTCTTGCTAAGAGACATAGCTGTACGCAAGCTATTGGTTGAAGCCGGTACTGAGATGCCAACCCAGCACCTGATGGCTCAGCCATTGCTCTAACAATGTCTGTTGATGCTTTTGTTCGTGTGTATTCATTCCATTAGGTAACAAACAACTTTGTTTCACACCACTGCCCCGTGGGCCCATTGAGCCATTTCTCGTTCCAGCCAGTGCAGCACGACTGGTATATCAAAGGCCGTGGTATGTGTAATCCTGTCTGTGGGATGGTGCATATAAAATATCCCTTGATACTAATGAGAAAAAAAATAGCGGGTTTCCTCTCTATGACCATATGTTTGACATCCAGTAGACGATGATTAATAAATCAGTGCTCTAGTTGTGTCGCTAAACTTTTTGTCACACCACTGAAACATTAGCTTGTTTTATGACGACTTTACTATGCACCTGGTAGTAGAAGCATGTGTGACTTCCACGGTTTAACATCTCCTGGGAAAACGAACAGGAATTAGGCGTCGTAGATTTCCCCGCAGATAAATTAGAAACAAACAAGGAGCACATGTGTGGAATATCGAAAGTCTACTCATTAATCCACTAATAGTAATGATAATTTCCTGGGTCAAACTGGGCGAAGGCTGTTTCAGCCACGATATTAAATATCGTGTTCTTGATACACAGCCCAGAAGATGGGCCATCGGTAGGTACTTGGTTCCTATCGCACACAGTGCGTTTAATGAGTTAAACTCATTGTTTAGGTGCAAGACCCTTACACCGGCTCTCTCGCTCTCTCGCTCTCTCTGTGTGTGTCTGTCTCTGTCTCTCTCTCTCTGTCTCTATTTCTGTCTCTCTGTCTCTTTCTTTCTCTCTGTCTGTCTGTCTCTCTCTGTCTGTCTTCTCGCTCACTCTGTCTCTTTCTCTCTCTCTCTCTCTCTCTCTCTCTCTCTCTCTCTCTCTCTCTCTCTCTCTCTCTCTCTCTCTCCCCCCCCCCGATCAAATAGTCAAAAACGGAGGAAAAAAAATTGTTACGACTGTGAACGGAGTGAAGGTCAATGCCAACATAACCTGGACAAATGATCAGCCTATCGAATTAAGAAAAAAGATATATTCTAAACTATTCCAAAGAGTGGATCGCTATATAGATGTGTTACGAACTCACAATACATTGGTGTGTACAAACAAAACTACTGACGTTAAGCTTTTGTTTCTCGCACACCTATGCAAGAAAAGAAGTTTGTTTTGTTTATCGACACCACTAGAGGACATTGATTAATTAATCATCGCCTATTGGACGTCAAACATTTGATAATTCTGGCACGTAGTCATCAGAGGAAACCCGGTACATTTTTCCTAATGCAGTAGGGGATCTTTTATATGCATTTCCCACAGACAGGACAGCACGTTTCACGGCCGTTGGTATACCATTTGTCGTGCACTAGCTGAACTTTGTAAGAGATGATCCGTTGTAGATGAATATCATCTCCAACATAATATATTAGCAATAACGTGTGGTTCATGTAACTGGTTTCACCACGATGATGGTCCGGTCACCAGAATAGCCATACTATCCAATAAAAATGACGACTGCCACTGGTTATTATGTGGTGCGTATGTTAACTGCAGCATGTTATGAGTCCCGTAAATATCCTGTAGTTGAAAATTAAGCGCTTAAATTTATGCTAAACATGTTTGTTTTTTTAGGATGTGTAAGAAACAAAATACTACATTCATATCCGTTGATACGGTTTATCTTACAACTCGTTGTTTAAAGAGGGATCGATCCCCGTCGGCGGGCCCATTGGGCTATTTCTCGTTCCAGCCAGTGCACCATGATTGGTATATCAAAGGCCATGGTATGTGCTATCCAGTCTGTGGGATGGTGCATATAAAAAATCCCTTGCTGCTAATGGAAAAATGTAGCGGGTTTCCTCTCTAAGACTATAGCCGATGATTAATAAGTCAATGTGCTCTAGCGATGTCGTTGAAGAAAACAAACTTCGCTGTTTAAAAACGTATCCTACTCGCATTTATTCGTGGTTTTGGGTGGGGGATTTTAAAATCGTAAGCTATTATAGTATCCAGTGGCCACTCGTGTAGTACATCTCTTTATCGTATGCGTGTAACTGTAGACACTTAAGATCGATACTGCGACAGCATGGAAATCAGTGGTAAGAAGCCTCATTGGGGTTTGGCTTTCGTGATAGTAAATCACCTTTTCCTGGTCTCTGTGATTGCTCAAGATGATCTATTACGTGTCATGAACAGGTTGAGACGAGTCCTCCTGACATTTAAGTTTTCACTGAACCCATAAATGAATCCTCAATACATCATCATAACGTGTCTTCCGAGCAGTAGAAATTGCAGACGTTTGCGGTAAAAGGATAAGGAACGATTGTTACCAACATTCGTCAACGGTTCCTGGCTTGGATCTCAACCCATGTGCTTTTGTTTCACAATCTGACACAGACTCTGAATTGTGCGTAAACCATTATGGCTGTAGAAGTCGCATGCCTGTATAATGGACATTTTAGGTCTCACTACACAGATGTCATCTGCCATTGAAACCCATGTTAAACTGCCCAACTTCAAGCGAAGATTGCCCATAGAAGGGGTTCTCGTTGACACTAACAAAATACACCATTGCGAACATACATTATATAAGCATTTAAGTTCACTCCAAAATTGTGAACATTTCCGTCTCAGTTTTTTGCTATATTACCGCATCTGGCTGTAGTACCGGTCCGAACAGGTGGTTCATTAACCGATTCACTCCGGCTGTCACTTGCGCTATATACCCATGTCCCAAAAGGTCGATGCACAATATTACAAAATAACATGGGCAAAATACAGCCAGAAGGCTTACCATTAAACATACATATTGTTTTAATTCTACACCATTTCCTAGAAGTGGATATGTGAACCGTAACAGGTGCCACAATTAGGAACTATAGTGGACCGTGATCAATGAACTCTCACCCGGAAGTGATCTGTGTAGTGAGACCTTAACGTTAGTTTGAAACAAAACCTGATAAACGTATTATTGTAGTCAGAATGGTAGCTGCATTAAAAAAATAAAAATAAAAAAATAAAAAATAATATATATATATATATATATATACATACCTACCTACCTGAAAAAACAATAATAATAAAAGCTTTCGGAATGGTGCCATGTACAAACGGTGAAACGTATACGCCTAATTATTCGTGTTCAAATATTCAACAGCTAAAGGTTTAGTTTTGTTTCACTTCATTGTTTCTCTAGTTTCAATTAATTGTCCATTTCTCCTGGTTTTATTAATGCACTACAAAAGGATATTGTACGAAACTTTCAAATGGACACATCGCATACACGGACACAGAGACAGAGAGAGAGAGAGAGAGAGAGAGAGAGAGAGAGAGAGAGAGAGAGAGAGAGAGAGAGAGAGAGAGAGAGAGAGAGAGAGAGAGAGAGAGAGAGAGAGAGAGAGAGAGAGAGAGACTGGAAACCTTGCTTGATCCAAATTGTACCACAGTATATTAAAAGATATACAATAGACATATGGTAATATTATTAGTTTAATCTCTATATACATCTGGAGTAATGCGACTGATTTCTCGACCCTTTGCTGTCGCTCAACTAATCCCATTAAGCATTAACATGATTTACAGTGCTTCTGTTTTTGGTATATCAGATTATGTCGACAGCGAACCAAGAGCTGCAGCAAACAAATACGTTTTGTTATATCTGTTGACGACAGTTGATGGACGACCAAAGCAACAGGTTGGATGTTCGGGATCACGCTTACAGCTAAGAGGAAAATTTAGACGAAAACAGAAGCTCAAATTGCTCGCATTGTGTTCAGCCGCTCGCTTAGGCGTTCCTGAGACCAGATCAAATTTTATTAAGAAGGAACTGGCGACGACCTTACAAAATTATATAGGAAACCAGACTAGAGGAATACCTCGTGTTTTGCCAGCATCGATCAAATAACTGTAGTTAATTCGTAGCAGTTACTAATGTGTCCTATTTGAGTGTGTGTGCCTCGTTTGTTATATGTCAGTGGATTTGTAAATAGGCAGTGTGTGCGCATTATCCACTGTCAAAATACCTTTCATTTCATTAGAACATTTTTAGTGCCTATATCCAATTAAGGTGCACGCACTCTATCCTGGGCACACACCTCAGCTATCTGGGCTGTCTGTGCAGAACACTGGTTTAGTTGGTTAGTGGTTAGTGAGAGAGAGAAGAGGCTGTAGTGGTCTTATACCTACCCATTGTGTCGTTAAAACGCGTTCTGGGTGGGAGCCGGTACCGAGCTGCGAACACTGTACCTTCCAGCCTTATGTCCGATGGCTTAACAACGACACCAGCGATGCTCGTGTCAAAATATCATGCTGTATGAGTATTAATGGATTTTAATGTAACCGGTATGTACTCATCACCCACGTAAAATAACGATAATACATTTATGGCTTATTTGGGTTTTTAAAAAAATATCTGTCATGATTTAGTATCAGAACTCATTTAACACTGTGCAAAAATTAGTATAAAAACCGAGGGAAATAAAAATAGTGTTTCGAGGCACAATCATGTATAAGTGACAATATTCTACAACCCTTAATGGGTATGGGTAACTATATTTACGTGCCCCTATCCACGAGGGTTCAGGCACGCCCACCCCGGATTCAGCCTCTGACATCGCCAGTTGTCGATTCCGGGGCCAACCCTTAATGAATTGCTGCAAGCGCTGGAGCTGCTATTTATAACTGATCACGTTTGTAGCTTATATAACAAACCAGACGTAATTCCAAATATTTTCATTACTCAACTGTATAACCGATTACGTTGATAGCTTATATAACAGACCACAGACACTCACTCAGTTTCCTGCCCTTTGACTATTGTCCGTTTGCGGCAAAATGGAACCGATGAACTGGCAAATTACTACATATACTGTATACTAAAACTCATATATAACATATTAAGTTTCAAACCCACGCTAACTTGCACAGTATTTAAAATCAATTAATAATAATGATAAATAAATAAATACATAAAACTAAACTAAAAACTAAAACAAAACCCACCACAGACACAACCCCCCCCCCCTCCCCCCCCCCACAACAAAACCCCCCCCAACAACACAAAAACCTAACAAAAAAAACCTAAATAAAAACCTAACAAAATAAATAAATAAAATAAATAAATAAATAAATAAATAAATAATAATAATAAACGACAACAAAAACAATCGATAATGCAGTACACAGACTAAATATCGAATTGCCCGAGCTTCACATTGGCTGTTCCGTCAGTTGCATTCATCTCGGAATAAAAAAGAGCAGATTTTACCTATGCATTTTTTTTTTAAACATATTTTGATATGGACTTTAACGTTTTTATTTGAGTTGCAGGTCAACCCATCGGTTCGGTGCTTTATAGTAGTGTTTGATAATAAAAAAATGCTTATATTTTATTGTTTAAATTATCAATTTCTATGTTCCCGATGTGTTTCTTATCATTCTGTTGTTTCTAATACCACGATATTCTTTTATTGTTATTTTTCTTTTATATAAACAAGGGACGTACCTCCGAGAAGTAACGGCTATGGAGACGAGCTCTGCTCTATTTTAAGAGCATTTCCTCGTTCCAACGTAACATACTCTTTTATCACTCCGTTGTAACTTTATCCGCATTTGTTACAGGTTTGTAGATTAAACAAACTTAGCGTCCATTATATATTATATAACAAACTTTTTATTTATCAGTGGATTTTTAATTAAAAGCAATATTTTAAATTATTGTATTGCGTTTTGTCAGCTATCACGGACTACAACAAAACCATCGATTCGGGATAGAAATAGTAATAATCCCAAATACATTATTATAGACTTTATTTTTCAAATATCTTTGTAGGACAGAAGTGCTTAATCTAAGCTGTCAAAATAGTATATCTTAATACAGGTTTGTAGAATACAACCACATATGTGAAACGTTATGGAGATTTCCTATACTGTGTTCAATAGTTAAGTTTTTACGAATTTCAGTTTTGTTTACGCATAAAGCAATAAATAGACCGTGTGAAATAATAATAGATACTATACGTGTTTACGACATGTGTCCTATGTGTGTCGATGTGCAATGCATGTTATAAGTAGCCTAGTTGTTTACACGACGTATCGTCCTATGGAATTTCAGTGTTGTGTGGTAGCTGTTACGGCCTAGTTGTTTACACGACATATCGTCCTATGGAATTTCAGTGTTGTGTGGTAGCTGTTACGGCCTTGTAAAACGTACTCAGAGATATAAATAATGTTTATTTTAACGGTTTTGTCGATCATATGTGTATTATTTCAACCGACTTTATTTAATATTGTTATTATTAGTATTATTATTATTATTACTATTATTACTAGACCCAAGTTGCTTTGCTAATTTTGCTTTGAATATTAATTCAATAATTTATTTATTTCCGCTTGAAAAGAAACCAGCATATATGTGTACAGTTCATTATTTAAAGTTTTAAATAACAGCTATCTTAACTTTGTACAAATTGCTATGCAAATGACAGCAGTTAATAATTACGTTTCACGAGAGACCACTGAATGGCGTGTTGAATTGGCAAAAATTGTTTTGCATTTACATAGTTTGACACCCAATAGCCGATGTATTTTTCGTGCTGGGGTGTCGTTAAACATTCACTCATTCATTCATTCATTCATTGTTGAATTGGCCCTCTCCGTATTGTCCTTTTCAATCCGTTCTATTCATGTTGATTAAAAGGGTACTCTTTATAAACCTATAGATGCAAAAAAAAGAAAAGATAATATTCTGCACCGGACGTAGACGGCGCTATGCATTCAGAAGAAGGGCGTACACCGGTAGTCAGCAGTGTGAACATATTAAAGTAACGTCGTTTTGTTTATATAAATGTATGCGGTTAAGTGATACTGAGAGTTAGTGTGATCTTGAATGTATCTGGAGGACAAATCTGGTCCGTGTTATCAGCGATTTAATGACTAAGTAAATACTTCATTATTTATTGACTTTGATTATAGGGAATGGAACTAACATAATAAGCATCCAGTTCAACCTATTTGTGGACTTTTCTGCATTCGTAAATGAATCATGGACACATATCATAGTGTTGAGCACGTGGAGAATCTTTATAGTAGTTTCAACTTCACCAAAATAGAAAACATTTATTTAGGTAATCTATTTATAAGTTATGTTTTCGCACTTATTATAATTACCAACTGATGCGACAGAGAATGAGGCGCCAGATTGAGGGATTGTGCGGGAGCTGAACTAGAAACACGCTGACATATCTGCACATACAGACAGGAGAGAGAGAGAGAGAGAGAGAGAGAGAGAGAGAGAGAGAGAGAGAGAGAGAGAGAGAGAGAGAGAGAGAGAGAGAGAGAGAGAGAGAGAGAGAGAGAGAAAGACAGAGAGAGGGGGGGGGCACACAGGCAGACAGACATACAGACGGACGGATGGACATGCAGGCAGACAGACAGAGATACAGACAGACAGATAGACAGACAGACAAAGAGGTGGCGGACAGGAATACACTTACTAACAAGAACATACCCAGTATTTGTATTACAGATAATATAACGTGCCACAATCATTTTCGTATCTTGTTCAAAAGGTTGAGTGTCTTCATTAAATCTATTGCTAGCATCCTCATTCACTTCCTTGATGACTTTTCGTTGTTCGGGCAAAGATCAATACAATCCATGCAGAAGATATTCTGGGTGTAAGTGACTACAAACCATTCATTAAATACAGCGAGGTCGTCAAAATGGGAATATTACACAGGGTCAGTTGCAGAAACAATACTATAGATTCCGTTCCCTGTGGAATCGCGTGAAGACATTACAAGACGTGGGAGTGTAGATGATAGAGTAGTACGGGGTATGAAGACGACCCTGAACTATTCTAGGAGGAACAAGATTCTCAGATGTCTTGAACACATGAAAACAGTTTCATTCACGAGGAAATCAGGGAATTTAGGAACGGAAACATCTGGAGAATATTGTTGATGATGTTCGTTTATATATTATTACAATCTATCACCATTATGAGGTGTAGGTCAGGCAATTCCAAATCAAGGGAAACAATGATTTGTGAAGCCCGAGGTTTACCGAGAACGTTACAAAAAATATTTTGTCCCGAGGTTTGGAATTACTTTATCTACACCTCACAACGGTGACTGATTCTTTTTCTTGACCCTTTAATTACAGTAACAAAACGTTAATTTTGTAAGCAACGATTTGTTTATTCTAGAACGATTCATAAACATCCTCGTCGGTGGCCCATTGGCCTATTTCTCGTTCCATCCAGTGCACTACGACTGGTATATCAAAGGCCGTGGTACATGTATGTGCTGCCCTGTTTGTGAGATGGTGTATATAAAAGATTCCTTGCATCTGATGGAAATATGTAGTGGGTTTCCTCTCTAAGACTATACGACTGAATAACCAAATGTTTGACATCCAATAGCCGGTGATTAATTAATCAATGTGCTCTAGTGGTGTCGTTAAATAAAACAAACTTTAACTTTAAATATATTTAAAACTGAATAGGCATTTGGTCATTATTATTCGTAGTCATCAGAGGAAACCCGCTACGTTTTTCCTAATGCAGCAAGGGATATTTTATATGCACCATCCCACAGACAGGATATCACATACCACGGCCTTTGATATATCAGTCATGGTGGACTGGTTAGAACGAGAAATAACCCAATAGGCCCACTGACGGGGATCGATCCCAAACCGACCGCGCATAAAGTTAGAAAAAAATATTTGGAAAAAATACTTTCTCTGTGCTACTTTTGCCCATCTTCCTGTCTAGCTAACTAACCATGCTGATGTCAAAACACATATACAGTACAAATAGTTTTAATCTGAAATCGTGCACGTCGTTCCTATATTGCTGTGCCGAGATACATGGAATCAACCACTATTTTACCAAATGCTCATTCGTCTCTGCACTGATATGGTATGAGCAAAGATACGGTCTTGGTCGCGAATAACGTTGTATTTTTGTTCAGATTTATTGTTTTCCGTACACGCATGTACAAATGTCCTGGGGACAATGATATTTAAAAAACAAATAAAAAAACAAACAAACCCAAAACAAACAAACAAAAAACCCACCCTAGGGCGTATTATTTATATCATGTAATAATTTAGAATACTCAACGCTTTCTCATTTTTTATCCATAACATAATGACTACCAAATTCCGTATCCAATCAAAGCACTTGGGTAGTTAAAAAAAACTACACGTCAAACATTTTCAAATTTTTTAGCCACTGTGCATTTAATAGTTGCCTCATCTAAAAAGTACATCCTGCATTCGGGGATTATAGAATTGTTTCCAATAATCCTGAAGCTATATGGCAGATTAGTCTAGAACACGCTAACGTCGTTAATCACACGAAAAATCAGATTTCATTTACGGAAGCAGAGTGGAGTGCATGTGAACTTATTTGTTTAGCAATATAAGACAGGAGAAAAGGGTTTTAAAAAGAGGACAAATAACAAAGCAGGTAGTACGACGAGTCGTGGGATTAGTGGATCTATGGATTGATACGTACACGAGAGAACAAGTACATCGCGCCCACCACAATCGCATTGTTTAGATTTGTGTAAAGTAATATGCAGTGTGCGGGCACCAAGAGGACACATGCATTTTAATTAGTCATGTAAGAAAATCCAGTTTTGGTTAGTACGGCTATATATCTAATCGGGATCTTTAGTAGATGATTATATTGTTTTGTAATCACAATCTGTTGTTTTTGTTTTGTAACCATAATCTGTTGTTGTTGCTTTGTAACCATAATATGTTGTTGTTTTGTGATCATCATCCTTTGTTGTTGTTTATGTTGTTCTTGTACTCTTTCGTCTTATTTTTATTATTATACAATTATTTCTTTATTTTTATCAGATTCTGGTTGGAGCACAACGATGGCAGCATCGAAAGTGAACATGACTGAAGTTCCGCTAACTCGTCTAAACAAATCGGGAAACACAAATACCAAACAGGGAACGATGTTTGTCTTCAGAGAGGAATCCTGAGAAACATATCCGTTTTTATGGGATTTTTTGGTTCTTCTATATATCATCGTCCCTCTATTTGAACAGTTCGGTTTTCGTTAATGGATTCATAACCGTGGATATATTGCCTATACCTACAAAGTGTGAATCGATTTTCTATAAATGATTACACTCGTTCCGGACACACGTGAGTTAATTATACTAACCCCTGCCAGCCGAGGTTTGCATAGGCGGTGTGACCATTACATCCGGTGAACGGGATCTGTGCCACGACCTACAGACTTGAGAACCGCTCCGGGCACGTCTAAGGTGGCGAACAAGAAAAGAGCACCACACGAACGATTTCCATTGGTTCCGCTCTGTCTAAAGACTTTCCACAGCTCAGCAGAAAGATGTCTGGGAGATGTGTCTGTGCAAAGTTCGCAAAACATGCTGCGGGATATCTCAACTGATGAAAGAAAAAAAAATGACATTGCCTCTTTCATGATTAACAATATTAGTAGTTTGGAGATTTAAAAAGAAAGTCAAGTCAGTACATTCTGGTGCCTGATGTATGTGAGTTCTTGAGTGGCAATATTATTGTCGGTTTTGTCTCGATGAAATTAAGTAGTAACTGATCTGCAATGCTGAGGTGTCTTTGTTTATAAATACAAATGGATGCATCTCGGACAACAAATTCTAATGCCGGAAACTGCAAGTCGAATAAGATCAAGTGGTACACAATTAAGACGAACTGACATAGGATGTTGAATGCCAGACATTCCATGCTTCACTTTCAAGAAGTTAATTTTATTTTTTTATTTTTTAAATACTTATTTGGCTTTTCATTTCAAACTATGTTCTGTGCTTTGCTTATTCGTGTGTGAGAATTTTCTCCAGCTGTGTGGGGGAAAAAAAGACAAGAGTGTGGGATAACAATGTTATTGAATGATTACTATTACTCATCATTTCATGAAACTTGACGTTTTATAATTACAAGACACGATTATTCATAACGTTCTGTTTGTTATACGAATACCATGTTTAGGGAACCGCTTTAGGAACAACGAAAATGTATTTGAATGTATTTTACCGTATAACAGCTTCATTCGGATGTATTAGACGGGATTACATCACGTATTTGCATCTCCATGTTCATATTTCGTGACAGCTGGTGATGTTTACACTACTTCAAAGAGGCTAATTGTTTGATGGTCAACAACACAGGTAACCGTGAAATCCTTTCAGCCATCACGGTTAGTACTCTGATACCCACCACGTCATCACAAAAATAAATTGTCTTCGCATGATTTTTGACAACAGACTTGTGGTCGTGTTAATCATATTGCATCCTTGACCTTAGATGTCAAAAGTCACTGAATAGATTTTGTTTTGACTGGTCGTTATAGTGATCACAGACGATGATGTAATAAGATATATTTATATATTTACCCTTCCAAGCGATGGAAAACATTTCTGACTACGATCTTCTAATGGGTAACTTCGATCTGAGTTCACTGGGGATTTCTGAGAATTACACCATCGAAGACTTCATCAAGGTGACTACGGAGTACCGCAAGTCGGACCGGTGGTTCGACACAAAGACCGAACTGGCCCTCATTCTGAGCTTCACCACCCTCAGTGTTCTCGGGCTGTCGGGTAACTGTCTCGTGTGCATCGTCATACTGCTACGGAAGACTTTCCAATCGAGTAGAAACTGGTACATCTTCAACCTCGCCGTGTCCGATATTCTCACGTGCATTCTCTGTAAGCCTTTCGTCATCATCAGGATGCTGATGAAGAACTGGTACATGGGCGAGTTCATGTGCAAAGTCGTCCCTGCACTCCAGACGGTGTATGTGTTTGTGTCCACGCTGACAATCTTAGCCTTGTCCGTGGACCGGTACAAGGCAATATTATACACGACAAACAGGTATAAAAACAGTCGCGTAGTCAGGACGATCATTCCCATCATCTGGACGATATCTTTCGTCGTAGCTCTACCAACGTTTCTCACACACGAAGTCGAACCGGTTCGAAATGGATTTAATGGTGAAATATTGTATTCAATTTGCCGCGAAAAGTGGGAATCCTATGTTTTGTTAACTATTTACACGACAACAATTCTACTAATTCAGTATCTATCTCCAATGGTGGCGATTGTTGTTTTACATTTTCGAATATGTCAATTCTTGCGCATTAGGATAGACACGCAAGGAAACACTCAAATAGATATTAATGGAATTCGCCGGAAGTTGAGTCGCCATCGCAAAAATGTTCTTCTTCTTGCAAGTATGGCTGTTGCATTTGTCGTGTCCTGGCTTCCCTTGACTTTAATCAACATCATAGCAGATATCAATTATAGAATATTTGAACACACAAATTTTCCTTTAATTCACGCCACTTGTCTTTTGGTAGCTTTCACGTCAGTGTTTGTAAACCCAGTTATTTACGGTTGGTTCAACACAAATTTTAGAAAGGATCTGGGCAAATTCTGCAGACTTAATGTAAAAAGTAAATGTTCAACTTATTCTATGAAATCGAGCAGGAATCCCGAATCCCTGATCATGACATCGAATGTGCACAGGGAAAACAGACTTGTGCCTCCCCAGTCAATTCTCCTAAGGCCTAGCGAAATGTCTAACATTTTATGAATATATTATGATGATTATTTATAAATATGAGTAAACATTTATTTTGTTATAAATGGTTTTCTTCTTTATTTTGGTTAGCTATACTTTTGTATGTGCAGAATGCTACTGGTTGTCGTAAGGTATTAAAACTAAATAATTTGAAACTTACATTACAGACATACGGGCATGCATACCGGGTAATTAAAAATAAATAAACAAAACCATAGTACTTGTGAACTTGAATAACGGGGGAAAGTATAAAATGCAGGACATTGTGGCACACAAGCAGTATATCTTATCATTTGTATTGATGATCTACGATTTTCATTTTCTATATCATGTCTTCAGTTTTAAAATTGCGAGGCGTACAAAACATAATGCATTTCATTTCATTTAAACTTATTTTCGTGCTTATGACCAATTAAGGTTCAAGCGCGCTGCCCTGGGCACACACCTCAGCTATCTGAGCTGTCTGTCCAGGACAGTGTGTTAAATGTTAGTGGTTAGTGAGACAAGATAGTGTAGTGGTCATACGCTTACCCACCGAGTCGTTAAAACTCGCTCTGTATGGGAGCCGGTACTGGGGTGCAAAAAGCCTTATGGCTTGACCACGACACCACCGAGGCCGGTAAACGTGATGCAAAAAGCGCTATATCCGTTAAACCTACTCAGCATCGAGTACCTACTAAAAACTGTTGTTGATTGGCCCACAAGTTTTCTACACGGTGTCTTCTGCTAATGAGTGAAATACACTCAGAGTGCTATTTCTGTCAACAACATGTGGAGGTTTCCTATTAAAGCATTCCATAAGGTGACATTGCCAGCAGGATCTATGTCGATGCGTACGTTTTCGTTAGAGAGTTCCACCTTGAATAGTCCATCCACGGTTACATTTGGGGGACACACAAATGAAATTCCGAAATGTTGGGGGCAAAAGTAATGTTCTAAGGAATAAGAGGTGTTCTGTATGTTTTCTGTTTATCTTTAAAAGAAAATCATTATGGGTGGTGTGAACAGAACGTGGTGTGACAATCAGTCATAGTTGGTAGTAAGTACGGTGGATGTTCAGTACGTTCTCATTGGTATGGAATTTTATTATTATTAATTTTTATTTATTTATTATTATTATTATTAAACAAAAAATTGGGGGGGGGGGGGGGGGGGATTACGTGTCATCGCGCGCCATTTGAAAATGAAACCATGTTTTTAAATTTCACCAACAATACACAATATACTAACGTGCTTTTGCGCAACAATAGCAATGTTCCGTATTGCAGACGTTTTCCGCTATTCCAATATATTTAACATGCTCATATACCACTAGAGCTTCGAGCACCATATTCCGCTATTCAATTAAAAAAGATTGACGTTTTGTTTTTGTTTTGTTTTTATTTATGTATTTGTATATGATATTAAATAAGCTATTACCGGTATGTATTATAAAATTTAAGAACCATGTCTTATTTAACGAGGGACATAAACGCGATAGCACAAAGTAGCAAGTTTGATATTCTATTTATTTCCCGAGCGTGGATGTGTTTACTCAGCTGCGATAAACTGTTTTGCGTGGCGATTATTTAGACACGGACCATAACAAAGTAAGAACTGGGTACATATTATGCATTTACTTTCATTATACCGGCATTGGTGGCGTCGTGATTAGGCCATCGGTCTACAGACTGGTAGGTACTGGTTTCGGATCCCAGATACCGACTCCAAACCTTGAGTGAATGCTCCGCAAGGCTCAGTGGGTAGGTGTTAACCACTTGCACCGACCAGTGATCCATAACTGGTTCAACAAAGGCCATGGTTTGTGCTATCCTGCCCGTAGGAAGCACAAATAAAAGATCCCTTGCTGCTAATCGGAAAGAGTAGCCCATGTAGTGGCGACAGCGGGTTTCCTCTCAAAATCTGTGTGGTCCTTAACCATAATATGTCTGACGCCATATAACCGTAAATAAAATGTGTTGAGTGCGTCGTTAAATAAAACATTTCTTCTTTCTTTCTTTTTTACTTTCATTAGCGTTAGGTAAAACGTATTGCTCCTAGTGAATTATTTAATTAAAAGTAAAGTGTCCTAATGTGTCCATATATCATTGACCTTTGTTTACCGATATGTTCTTTATATTAATAAGTAATCCGGCATTTCTCAGAAATTCATATTACTGCTGCCACAGCTTGGTCATCGGGCAATGGCATGTTGCATCCATTGGTCGCAATGGAATTATCTACCCAATCAAATGACCGGTTAAACCATTGAATGATAATTTCGCAGTGAAAAATTACGCTTTTTATTTTTCCAGTAATGAGTGCCCCCCATTGGTAATAAATTTCTGCAAATGGTTAGTCCTATTTCCAAATTAAGTAAACACGTCATAAAAAAATAACGCAATAAAACCTTTATTTATTATGTTTTGATGGTGATTTCCCTTAAGATGTCGTTACCCAGGATTACAGGACTGGTGCCATCAATTTCGTTGTAGTGCAGGATAATTATCCAATCAGTCGCAATCACCTGATCCTCTCCAGCTCCTGTAAACCATGTTCGTATTAAAATGATGACAATAAGCACACTCCAAACATGCTTAATTAACGCATGAGACCGAGTTTTGACGCATTCCTCCTAGGACGTGGAAGACCAATTATTATAGCGACACGTTAGTCATACTTCATCATACGGCCGTCAGGTGCAATTAGAGTTAGTGGTATGCTTAGTAGGACAGCTAGTACACTCCGAGGGGCAACTGGTAAAATAAAACCTGTATTAGAACATATAATGATAAAAGAGAGAACAAAAAAATTGAACGACAAAACCGTTATCCGTTATCAAGGCCGTATATTTGCACAATGCAGAGTTGAATTGGTATTTTGCAAAACAGTGGTTGATTTCATGCATTTCTGTCTAGTGCCTTGTCTACAAGAGGACAGCCACTCCCGAGGAGATCATTTGACGGACGATACGTCCTTTTGACCGCCACAATGAACACGGCTACTCCCAGACTAGTTTATTAATTCAGAACAAGCACCGGACAGAGGTCGTTGGAATACATACAGCTGTGATGATATGCCGCCATGGATCGCTGTCAAAACATTGATGATATCAGGTGTTCTCGAAAGGTGAGCATATTCTACCCAACCGGTGGCACCCGTCATGAGTACTCAGCTGTCATGTTCGTCACTTAATCTAAAAGGATAACAAATAAATATGCAAAACCCAAGTAAACAAAAACAATAAACAAAACATGTTGGCTGTTTGGTGTGACGCAAACAAAAATTGATCAACATCGCCAATTCCAATATTTTAAAATTAGTACAAATAGAGAATAAACAGCGGTGAATGGTTTTATGCAGAAAGTTCCAAATAGCGTATACCAACATTAAAATTCAAAATAAAATGTTCTAAAGAAAAAAAAACCCACTCTATTGTACGCCCATCGAGACGCAGCCCAATGTTAACAAGTTCTCCCGATGAACATTCGGTCTAGGATCGATCCCCATCGGTGGGCACATTGGGATATTTCATCTTCCAACCAGTGCATCATGATTGGTATATCAAATGTCATGGTATGTGTTATCCTGTTTGTGACATGACACATATAAAATATCCCTTGCTACTAATGAAAACAAAACAATGTAGCGGGTTTTCTCTCTGAGACTAGCCAGTGATTAATAAAGCCATGTGCTCTAGTGGTGTCGTTAAACATAACAAATTTAACTTTCAGTCATGGTACATATACAGGAAGGAAGGGAAAGAGTTATGGTGCAAACATCCACCCTGGGAACCCATGCGCGTGCTGTAACCTCACCGTGGTGAAGGGGTGTAACATTCTCTTTGAGAATTTCGAAAATTTGAGTAAAAATCAGTATCTATCTGTGATATTGTATTTTTGCACAGTTCCTTACACTATTTTTTATTTAAATCTTGAATTTTTGTATTAATGTTGATCATCACCTTATTTGCTTGCATTACCATAGTTTGACACCCAATAGCCGATATATTTTTCGTGTTGGGGTGTCGTTAAACATTCATTCATTCATTCATTAATTCATTCATTCCACCCTGGGAACGACTTGGGATTTGCGTCAGATCTCCAGTCCAGAACAGAGAGAGGTATTCTGTTTGAAGGAATACACCGGACTCGGTGGTGGTGTGGTTAAAGTATCGGACATAAGGCTGGTAGGTATTGGGTTCGCAACCCGGTACCGGCACCCACCCAGAGCGAGTTTTAACGACTCCACGGATAAGCGTAAGACCACTACACCCTCTTCTCTCTCTCACTAACCACTAACAACTAACAACTAACCCACTGTCCTGGACAGACAGCCCAGATAGCTGAAGTGTGTGCCCAGGACAGTATGATTGAACCGTATTTGCATATAAGAACGAAAATAACTTGAAATGAAACAAAAATGAAGGGTTAGTATTATACATTTCATTTTGAAAACACATTAATAGTAATTTAAGCCACAATACAGAAATGTGTGGTATTTAAGAATGTAAGAAATATACTTTAAAGATGATGTACTATAAATGGATATGCACTAAATATAATATTATTCTTAAGGTTACAGCATTATCTCAAAATCAGTACTTCTCTCATCTATATCGATGTCATTAAACATATGGAATGATATAAACAATTAAAAGTGACTAATAATAATAATAATAATAATAATGATAGTTCAAGCAATAATAAATATAGTTTTAGTAGTAGTAATAGTAATAGCAGTAGTAGTAGTAATACTAATAGTCGTAGTAGTAGTAGTGATAGTGATAGTGGTAGTAGTAGTCGCAGTAGTAGTAGTGGTCGTGATAGTAGTCGTAGCAGTAGTAGTAATACTTATAGTCGTAGTCGTAATAGCAGTAGTAGTAGTAGTGGTGGTGGCAGTAGTAGTAGTAGTAGTAATAGTAATACTTATAGTCGTAGTAGCAGTAGTAGTAGTAGTTGTAGTGGTAGTGGTAGTAGTAGTGGTAGTAGTAGTAGCAGTAGTATAGTAGTGGTAGTAGGAGTAGCAGTGGTAGTAGTAGTATTAGTAGCAGTGGTAGTAGTAGTAGTAATGGTAGGAGGAGTAGTAGTGGTAGTAGTAATAGTAGTAGTAGTAGTAATAGTGGTGGTAGTAGTAATTGTAGTAGTAGTAGTAGTTGTTGTGGTAGTGGTAGTGGTAGTAGTGGTGGTAGTAGTAGTTTAATAGTTTTAGTAGTAGTAGTAGTAGTATTAGTAGTAGTGGTAGTGGTAATTCTGTTCATGGTAAGTTCAGACATCTACTAAAACAACTTTCGTAAGTTAATTAAAAAGCCTAAGATAGTTATTTTTGTGAAAGGAGGAAAGAAAAATGTTTTGTTTAACGACGCACTCAACACCTTTTATTTACGGTTATGTGGCGTCAGACATATGGTTAAGGACCACACAGACATTGAGAGAGGAAACCTGCTGTCGCCACTTCATGGGCTACTCTTTTCGATTAGCAGCAAAGGTTTTATTATATGCACCATCCCACAGACAGGGCAGTACATACCACGGCATTTAATATATCAGTCGTGGTGCACTGGCTAGATCGAAAAATAGCCCAATGGGCTCATCGACGGTGATCGATGCCTGACCGACCGCGCATCGAGCGAGCGCTTTACCACTGGGCTACGTCCCGCCACTTTATTTTTGTGAAGACAAAAATAAATATTTACGTTCGCAATTCTGCTAGTGTCAAGTAGAAACATAAATCGGATAAACCTGGACAGGTCTCTCTAGGGCTGTGGAAGTTTCAGAAAGTGATTTTACTCCAAATGGAGCGAGAGCTAATGAACAATACAATGTCAACACTGTCATATCTCTGTCATAGAAAGAGATCATCCAAAGAGTCGACTCTTGGAGTGGCATCCTTAAACATTCTAATAGAGATGTCTACGCCAACTCTTCACTATTTTAGAAACTCTCTATGCTTGTCCATCGCAAGAACAAACAATTGACAAGAAATGCACTTCCAAGTATTCAGAATATATTTGTTAATATATGGAAATATTGAAAATATTAATTGTATTTGATCTGCGAAATGTCATTGCGGGTTGTGAGGAAATCAATTAATACGTACATATGTCACGAGGAAGGCTGAAATATTCGATGAATTATCATAAATAACTTCATATCTGTAGAGAAATGTATGATTCATTGTCATCAACATATTTTCAGCACTGTGTTGTTGAAATCACATTATCCATTGGTCACATGTACGGTGATTTATAGACCAGCCTGCTAACTCATTCGGTATCCAGACAGTACAAATAATGCTTAGAACTCTCTCTCTCTCTGTCTCTCTCTCTCTCTCTCTGTCTCTCTGTCTCTCTCTCTCTCTCTCTCTCTCTCTCTCTCTCTCTCTCTCTCTCTCTCTCTCTCTCTCTCTCTCTCTGTCTCTGTCTGTCTGTGTGTATCTCTCTCTCTCTCTCTCTCTCTCTCTCTCTCTCTCTCTCTCTCTCTCTCTCTCTCTCTCCTCTCTCTCTCTCTCGCTCTCTCTCTCTCTCTCTCTCTCTCTCTCTCTCTCTCTCTCTCTCTCTCTCTCTCTCTCTCTCTCTCTGTGTGTGTGTGTGTGTGTGCTAGTTCACCAAGGTAAACATCTACAGTCCGTATTTTAATATTTTGACATTTATTGGACCTCCGATGTTTACAAGTCTAATGGACAAAACAAGCGTGCAAATTCTGATCAGTTTTCAAGCGGAATCGATAAAATCATAGAATTAATTATTTCGTGGCGAAAAAAAGTATATATACCAACACATATATAGACAATAACTTACGAGTTACGAGGAATTACGGATTAGCTGTCCCGAGTGAAATTAATGTTGTCAATTACGAGCTTTAGCGATAATCCGTAATTCCGAGTACCGAGTATTGTATTTATTACCCATAATGTAAATAGTTTAGAAACTTAAACTTTAAACTTCTTACATGACACAAACTATATAATATACAAGACGTGAAAGTCTGAGGAAACTGATGACGTCACGAAAGAAAAGCAATGACGTCAAAAGCTATTGTTAGGTACACAAATCAAATGTAAGCAACTAAGCAAGACAGTTCACATTCGTAATAAAGTGATGTTTCTAGTGGGAAGTTAATGAACTACAAAGTAATTAGTTTAGAGCATGTTTGTAAAATCTCATCAACGAGAGACTTGACAGTCGAAGAAACCGATGACGTCACTAAACTAACGTCATGACGTCAGCGGGGAAAGATTAATAGAATATATCACCGTTGCGAGGTATAGATACGGCTATTCCAACCCGAGAGACAAAACATTTTGTCCTGAGGGTTGGAATTGCCTTATCTATACCTCACAACGGTGACTGATTCTTTTTTCTTGCCCATTTAATTACAGTAACAAAACATTAATTTTGTAAGCTAAGGTCTGTTTATTGTAGAACGATTCGTATACATTTCACCTGCAAACTCATTTAGACATACGCGGAAAAATATAGTCCACTTTATGGAACGACATAAATATGTGATGTTCAATTTACCAATAAATATAAAGTTGAAAATATTAATTTGTTTTAAATATTTTTTTAAAATGATACAACGTGAAATGGCAAACATAATTTTAAACACCATGAGCTATGACGTCAATCGTTGTAAAACATGAGTTATGACGTCACGCGTATGTAGACATCGTCTAGCCCTCGGGTCGGACAGATTTATCTAGCCCTAGGGTCAAACAGATTTTCCTTACACCGTGCAAAAGCTGGATAACCATGTCCAGTGGACAAGAAGGCTTATTTCTCTCATCCTCGGGTATATGGAACAGAGCTATCCCATGAAAGAAAGTCATATAAGAAATTTCTGTCTTTCATGGGATATCACGCACTTGCTTTTAACATGACTTCGTCGGTAATATATGACGTCATATTAATGTGAGGTGGTGACGTGAGGTCGTTAGACAGTTTTAAATTAATATCTTGTTATTAAAACCTTCATTTTAAAAGCTATCTTGTTAATTTGTAGTGTTAAATTTTATTTAACACATGAAACAAACACGGCAAATACGATAGTGTAGTTTATTCATGATAAAATTGTCATATAAAAAAGTTGTAAAATAATGGTTTATTTACCGAATGAATGAGAGAAAAAGACTCCATCATATGCGGTCATGTTGGATAGAAAAAGTACACCCTCGGTGGTGAAAAGTTCGACCTTGGGACTTGGCAAGCCTCGTCCCAGGACGAAATTGTTACCATCTCGGGTGTACTTTTTCTATCCCAAATGACCGCATATGATGGAGTCTTATAATATTTCCCTAGAGAAAGATAAAAATATATTCACCCGCATCTCACTGCCCATATGGGTAATACACTTACTTACTGTATAAAGAAAACCTTCAGTTACGTTCCATGTATAAATAGACAGTTTGTCCAGATAGTAATTCTGCATTAATCCGATTTTCAGTTACAAACAAAATCTCGAATATTCCCGTGATTAAAAACTATTGGCGGAATAAGATTATTTTTACAATTAATCGTTTCGGGTTCACGAGTTTCATCCTGAATTGACGATATTAAATGGTCTATCACATTTAATAATAATAAATCGAATGTGACAGAACACACCGCGTCTGCGCTGGCGCGAACTGCAGATCTGGCAGCAGAAAACATAGAACATTCTCTATATTTTGAATTTGTGACAGCGCCAGACTCATCTTCTGTGGCTTTGGACCGGGTATTTCTAAAAATAAAGCTCAAAACGCATTGCAGACACTGCATGTATTTTTAAAATCTGGAAGTCGTCGGCTTATTGGAATGGACTGGATACCCCATAATATTCTAGTGGACCTACTCTTTAACAGCCACTCCCGAGGAAATCCTTTACTGGCGGTTTCACCCCTCTTGCATCGCCACAAGGAGGACTGCCACTCCCAGACTAGTTTACTGAAGCATGCGCAGTTCTACCTTTAGTCTCTTTGTACTGCATTATTTCTGACAATGCAAATCAAGGTGCAAACTTCGGCTGTTCTAGCTATGTGTCTTCATCCCTGTATTATAATTTAGATTTAATCTGTATAATTTAATGGCAATTTGTAAAAAAAAAAAAAATATATATATATATATATATATATATATATATATATATATATTTTATACTGGATTTCTTTTTCAAAAAAATGTTATTTGAGTTGGTATGGGTTTAAAACTTAATAAATTGTTTTTATATTAATTTTAACTTTATTCATTATGAAGTTGAATGCCAGTTGGTCGGCTTCCTTTTGACGCAAACGGACTACATACGATGTGCACATGATTACTATTCAACAAAGAACATTCGAATGAATGAATGAATGAATGAATGAATGAATGTTTAACGACACCCCTTCACGAAAAATACATCGGCTATTGGGTGTCAAACTATGGTAAAAAGAACATTCGAATTTTGATTTTGGCTACGCAGTTAAATTGGAGGACTAGTTGAATTTGAGAAGGGCTAGTAAGATTTTTCTTTAACTGGCCCTGCTGGCGACCATGGTTTTCATATTAAGTTTCAACCCTGAGTAATAATAATAATAATAATAATAATAATAATAATAATAATAATAGTAAATAAATAAATAAACTAATAAATAAATAATAATTAATTAGTAATATTAATATTAATGAATTCATTAATAATATTATATAAATAACATAATAATACATTAATTAATACTTAATAAATAATAATAATAATAATAATAATAATAATAAATTACTGAATATTAATAATAATACAACTACTACTGCTAAATTACTGAATGTTAATATTAGTAACTAAAATGAATAAATAATATAATAAATAAATACTTTATTTAATAACCTAATAAATAAATTATATTATAATAATAATAAATCTGTAAATTAATTAATTAAATTAAACCAAATGCTTATCAGATTTTTCATTTTTAATGTTTCCTTCACACATATACATATATGTATACATATACGTATACGTATACGTATACATATGCACACACACACACACACACACACACACACACACACACACACATATATATATATATATATATATATACATATATGTGTATGTATATATATATATATATATATATATATATATATATATATATATATACAGATACACACCGGAGAGAGAGAGAGAGAGAGAGAGAGAGAGAGAGAGAGAGAGAGAGAGAGAGAGAGAGAGAGAGAGAGAGAGAGAGAGAGAGAGAGAGATACACACAGACAGACAGAGACAGAGAGAGAGAGAGAGAGGTGTGTATGTTGGGGGTGGGGGTATGACAGACATAGGGGTATGACAGACATAAGCGTATGACAGACATAGGGGATGGAACGGGGTGGCAAGAGATCATGCATTTGCCTGATACTTGTTCAATTGACGTGAATTATTCATAATTTAGTGTGCTTACTTCTGTTTAACAAGACAACATATTTATTCAGTTATTGAGGTCACATGACCAAGATAACTACTTTTAAGACAAATTAATCGTGCGCTACGTGTGTACTCGTGTCTTAACATCTAGTAGTAGTTACAACAAATAGCAGTTGTCACCAAGTCAATATATCACGTAATAAAGTTTTTTTTTTTTAACGACACCACTGGATCACATTGATGAATTAACCGTCGGCAACTGGATGTCTAACATTTGGTAATTGTGGTTCGTAGTCATCAGAGGAAACTCGCTACATGTTTCCTAATGAATAAATGGATCTTTTATATGCACTTTCCCCACAGACCGGACACCACATACCATGGCCTGTGTCCTGTTGTGTTGCACTGGTTGGAACGAGAAAAAACCCACTCAACCGAATGGATCAACCAAGGTGATTCGATCCAGCGAGTACTCAACCAACAGAGCTAAATCCCGCTCCTCTATCACATATTAATTCCAATAAGTGTTCACATGGTTGCGAGGCAGTCCTCAGCAACACAGTTAATGTTAAATCGGTTATGGTTGGGGGTTGTGCAGGTTAATTAAAAAAATATGTATAATAATAATTAAAAAAAAAAAAAAAAACCTTAAAAGACTAATAACCAGTAATGATAATTAAAATAAAATAATAATATAATAAAAAAGAAAAGCAAAATTAAATAAATAAATAAAACCCTTAAAACAACTAATGACCTGCATTGATACTTAAACAAAGAATTTTTGTTTAAAAAAGTAAAAAAAGATAAAAAGAAGAAACAAAAAGAAACTTATGAAATAACTAATAGCCTGTAATAACAATATTCAAAAATAATAATAATAAAAGAAATAATAATTTTTTTTTAAAGTAAATAAATGAAAGCCTTAAAATATGTCCTGTAACTGACAATAAAAATTTTAAAAAATAAAAATAAAAACCTTAAAAACAAACCTTTAATAGCATAAATATTACTAATGCATATAATGCAACCCACACAAAGCACACATACAAACATAAATAACAAAATAGATAATCAATTCCATTCAGTTACGAAATATTTCGTTTTATTGGATGCACGTGAAATGCTTGATATGAATAATTGTCGTTTTGCTATATTTTCTTCCGCATTTTCGATTTGCCAGGATAAAAATAACTTTCCAATGTGTCATCTTCAAACATCTAATCCTGGAAAGGTTACCAAAGGTATTGCAATTAATATTTTAGTCTAACATGCATTAAAATATGTTGCTGTGCGTGTTGATGCTCTTAAATAAAGCACATATGCCTGATTTGATTAAATCGTGAGTGCAAATGGAAGCTTAAAGATAGCAATAAACATCACAATAATAAATGTCGTGCCGGAGACGTTTATTTCGATGGACTATATGTGTGCGTACTATTTAAGCCAGGGGTGCATGTAGTATCGAAGGAAGGGAGGAAGCAAATGTTTTATTTAACGACGCACTCAACACATTTTATTTACTGTTATATGACGTCAAACATATGGTTAATGACCAAAGAGCTATTGAGAAAGGAAACCCGCTGTCGCCACTTCATAGGCTACGCTTTTCGATCAATAGCAAGGGATCTTTTATATCCACAATCCCACAGAAAGGGTAGTAAATATGATACCACGGCCTTTCATATGCCAGTCGTGGTGCATGTAGGATCGAGTGCAATGTTCCCACAAGTTTAAGATCCAATAGTAGAGCTATGACTTGGTATATTAGCATAGAATGTAAATGCATTGTAATATATTGTTATAGTGAAACGTTTTAAAATTCGTGTCTATGACGCCTCTATGTGGCTGTGCAAGAATATAAAATTAATTTAAAAATAAAAAATAAGACTAACCCTTTTTGGGAAGATGTTCTAGATAGCTGGCGAAACATCCAGTGTAAACAACCAATAGAAAATGAAAACGATATAGCTGGTATAAACATTTGGTTTAACAGTAAAATATTAATAAATAAGAAGCCTATTTTTTTATTAAAAATATGCAGAAAATGGAGTTTGTTTCATTAGTGATTTAGTTAATACTGATGGAGGATTTCTAAATCTATGCGATTTTATTGCAAAATTTAATATAAAAACAAATTTTCTAGAGTATGCTTCTTTAATTAATGCAGTGAAATGTTTCATAGGAATATATGGAAAACATAATGATGAAATAAACGAGTCAATTATAAACGAAAAACCAGTCTACCCCCACAAGCTAAAACAACTTCTTAAAGACAAAACGGGATGTAGAGAAATATAAAAATTGTTATGCTACACAAAAACCATTCCAAAGTCTCAATTAAAATATAAAAATAAAGGTTTTTGTTATTCACCAGCAGAATGGAAAATATTTTACAATATACCATTTAAATGCGTTAGAGATACAACTTTACGTTGGTTTCAATATAAAATTCTACACAGATTTCTCGCTACTAACACATTTCTATATACAATACATTATATTAATTCAAATAAATGTACTTTTTGTAATCGTATGCCAGAGACAATTGAACATTTATTTTATGAGTGTTGCTATGTTAAAGTATTTTGGAAAGATATTACAAACTGGATATTCAATACTATAGAAGAGTGCATAATTATAGATAAACATATTGCCATTTTGGGTCTGCTTAAAAAAACAAATACATATGCAATAAATTGGTTAATTATTAACATAAAATATTATATTAATTCCATGAAAATACAAAAACAAAAATTAAACTTCTCTGCCTTAAAAACTATAATTTAAGAAAAGTTGGAAACTGAAAAATGTATCTTATATAAAAATGGTAATTATGAAGATTTCAAGACAATATGGGAGCAGTGGTATAATTTATTTTAAATATCATAAAAATTTATTAAATCTAACAAATATTGAGATATATTTATTTCTAAAATACCTTCTTCCCACTTTATACTCCTTCACACATCTTTTTATAATACTTTCTTGTATCAATACTAATTCCGTACATAACATCTCCTTTTTCTTTTTTTTTCCTTCTTGGACCCAGAAAATAATAATTTAATTTTTTTTTAATAAAAAAACCAAACAAACAAAATATCAACAACAACAATATACATGGATTTTATCTATTCGTGTGTATATATTTTGCCATTTATATGTATGTATATAAAACTGTGTATATCATATGAAATCTAAAACATATTGTGAGACAGTGAGCTCAGGGCACCCCAACCCTGACACTGCCTTTTTATATTCTGGGGATCATAAAAAAAATTAAAAAAAATAAAAAAAAAAAAAATATATATATATAAAATTAAACATCAATATGCGCCCAGGTACTTCAACCCTAGATCAGCCTGTTCCAATAGAACTAAACCAAAGATGTACTTTCACAGCTAAAGTTTATTGCTATATACCTATGCTATGACTTTTACATAATGAACATGCATTCTAATCACCCACTTCCAACAAACGTCTATATGTCCATGGATAAATTGGTGATTGCATAGAATACTCATGGAATACACGAATGCACTGTTTATATACTGTACATGTAGGTTGCACACATTGAATCCAACGTTAATTTGGATACTGTAACAAACATTGAAATAAGTTGTGGTCTTTTGTCAAGATGAGAACCTGAATACATAGTACAAAATATGGTCCTTAGTAAGCCGCTCCAAGGGGCTGGATACCACCTGAAGGCAGCGGTGGACTGTAGGTCCAAGGATAAAGTAAATAAACCGAACGCACTATCACTAGCAGGATAATACCAATTAAAATATCATCAACATATGCGAGTAAACGTAAACCATTTTCCCATAAATATTCTATGACTGGTCGTAATATTTTACAAAACAAATAAAAATAAAAATAATAATTGCTAGACTGTAAACCAAACGGAACAACATTCCACATATAGTAAACATGTTCCCAACAAAAGCCAAGATATCTTTTATAATCGTTATGGATAGGTATATGAGAAAAAAACAACATCTTTCAAGTCAATAGTTTATCATTTTTCTTCACAATCTGGTATAAAACACTAATGTCCTCATATCGAAATTTTATCGTCTCACAAAATGCATTAACTTGTCTTAAATCTGCTATCAGTCTTAATTTACCACATTTTTAGAGACATCCAGTAGGGGAAACACACTTTGGCACATACGATACTCAAGATATGAACTGTCCGTTTAAATGTTCTGCAATCTTTTTGTGATAAATGTGTATTGTTTATTTGTACCCCTGCGTGTGCTGTAACCTCATCGTGGTGCAGGGGTGTAACATTCTCTTTGAGAATGGCCAATACAGCACAAATTGAAGTTTAGAGTAAAATTCGGTGTCCGTAAAATTCTGTGATATCTGTATTTGTATTTTTGCACAGTTCTTTACACTGTTTTTGTTTAAACCTTGAATTTTTATATTGATGTTGATCATCACTTTATTTATTTGCATTACCATAGTTTGACACCCAATAGCCGATGTATTTTTCGTGCTGGGGTGTCGTTAAACATTCATTCATTCATTCATGTTTATTTGTAAGAACGTGATTTTTAGATAAATATCACCTAGTTCTTCCTTAAATGAAATTTAAATGCTGTCTTTAATCGAATATAACACAAACTTATAGACACCAGTAATGTTTTCCATGAATCAAAATATTTTGTTAACGACATAAACAATAGACGTGTCACATACTATACACACTTGAAAATGACGCCATTTAATGGAATGTAGACTTCCTGACGTCACTGGTAAACAAACAAAAAATCACGTTTTTTGCGCATTTTGCACAAACTATCTCGGTTAAAACGTGAAAACGGCCTTGCACGTCCGCTGCCATATGTGTTTCTACCGAATCCCATACCTGGACCTCTAGTTGATTATGATCTCACATTTGCGGCCGAAATCGTGGTCGCCTTTTCAAGAATATCCAATGATCTGGGCATAAACAAACTTGCCACGTCAGCGTTAAACTGACCTTGCACTAGCAATGATGAAATTTATTCATGCAAATATCGTATTTGAGCAACATGAACGTATCACAAATCTTATAAAGGTCCACCATATACTTGAGATCCCTCAATTGTTAACAATAATTTCAGTGTTGTTTCAGCAAACCAGACACATTTTTGTAACATAGCCTTTTATCACATTAAAGTCATCTTGAATATCATCGGCGGCATATATATATATATATATATATATATATATATATATATATATATATATATATATATATATATATATATATATATATATATATGCATATATACACATACACACCGATCTCATGTTAAGCTTTCGAAATGTTTGGTTATCAACAAGGATATGACGTCAAGCGTTGACAAAAATAGTATGCACAGGCCTCTGCTCAGGAGCGTAGGAAGGTGATTTCCAAACGTAAGTACTCGGGCCCGTATTTAGGTGTGTGTGTGGGGGGTGGGGGGGGGTGTTCGTCCGAACACTCCCGCAAAAGCTGAGGTCCACTTTGTTGACTGTAACCTTTGCAACTCTCCTATAAAACAGTATTTGCTTGTCTTCATCATTTAGCACTCCCTTAATAAAACTGCAGTATACACGATTCAGAATTTCTAACTAATCTCGCAAAATAAAACCCCCCAAAGGAAACTAAATGTAGCAAAACATTTTAATTGTACTTTCTGCTATATTGATGACCTCGTTGCATTCAATAATTACATGACACTGACAGCAGTTCACCTTTCAAAGTTACAAATAAAAGGTTAATAACAGAAAGTAATTCTGTTAGATCAGGTCAGGTCATAGGTTTTAACGTGCACATTCAGAACAAGCTGTTGTAGCACACGCCTGTCATGGGCGCAGGTGTCGACATTCACCGGCTCCTCTGTCCAGGACAGGAAAAGGTTTTGGGTGGGACAAGGGTTCACCCGCGCTGGCATGTGCAAGGGAGCACAAGCAGCCTGACCAGGGTCGGTACCGGACGAGAGTTTGGTTTGGTGCTCTTGAATTTGCAAACGTCCCGTCGGGTTAAGGTCAATCAGAAAATGTTGCATACTTTTTTGAAGGTAATTTTCAAGTATCAGTGGCAAAAATGAAGTGGGATGCTATACCATATGTAATACCTTTTGCTGAATGTGTTGGCGGTGATTGGTGATGATACAATTTTTACAAAACGTAATGTGATGCATTTTTCATAAATGTGTTCATTATTAAAAGAACTGATCATAGTTCTGAAGTACACGTACCTTTCCCGTTATTAAGGTTATAATAAGTAATTACTGCCAAACATATTTAGCATATACCTTGGGTCAGTACCCCGGGTCAATACATTTAACTCCTGTTGTGTGCTAGAATATCCTTATCTTAAAACAAATTAAAATAAATAACCTTAATAACAAAAATACAATCTACAAAATAGCCGGAAATCGTTGTTTTAAAATATCAATGTTTAAGTTCCAGATGCCAGGCTTTCAGAGATTTCAAACTTTTCGGGAGAGCATTGTAACGTCGCATATAGCGCGCGCCGCATATAGCACAACTGTGAGCGTTATGCGTACGCATATAGCACACACCAAGCGAAAAGGCATGGTCGTACCGCATAAAGAGTAAATGAAGATTCTTGATCCAACCGTTCTTACATGTAAGTTATTGACCAGAAAGCGCTTAATTTCTCAAGGTCACTGTGACCTTGACTTTTGACCTAGCGACAACAAAATTGATAGGGGTCATTTACTGGTCATGGCAAACCTTTATATCAAGTTTGAGGAAGGAAGGAAGGAAGGAAATGTTTTATTTAACGACGTACTCAACACTTTTTATTTACGGTTATATGGCGTCAGACATATGGTTAAGGACCACACATATATTGAAGGACGAAACCCGCTGTCGCCACTTCATGGGCTACTCTTTTCGATTGGCAGCAAGGGATCGTTTATATGCACCATCCCATAGACAGAATAGCACATACCGCGGCCTTTGATGTACCAGTCGTGGTGCACTGCCTGCAACGAGAAATAACCCAATGGGCCAACTGACGGGGATCGATCCCAAATCGACCGCGCATCAAGCGAGCGCTTTACCACTGGGCTACGTCTCGCCCTCAAAAAGCTTGAGAATCCTAGGTCCAACCGTTCTCAATTTATTGAGCGGAAGCCTGCCCAAGGTGACTGTGACTTTGACCTAGCGACCTCAAAATCGATAGGGTTCCTCTACCAGACATGATCAACCTTCATATCAAGTTTGAGGATCCTAGACCCAACTGCAATGATTATAAAATATTTATACATTTATTCATTTCCTAAAAACGTGTAGGGTATGGGTAAAAATAGGGTAGGGGTAAAAAATAGGGTAGGTATGGTTAGCTGAAACAAACAGTCATTCCAGACGCCACTATGTCCTGTTTCCAACTAGTTTGTATAACGAAAGATCATTAAACAAGTGTTTACCAAGACAGACGAAATCGCACCAGATCCAGTACTACGACTACCAGCGTTGCTGTTGCTCCTACCGCTGCTGTTACCGTTGTTGTTACCACTACTGCTACTTTAACTGCTGCTGTTACTGATCACGTGTTTGTTACTGCTGCAGTTGGTGCTGCTGCTACTACTTCTTCTGTTGCATCTGGTACTTCCATCGCTACTACTATTGCTGAGCACTGCTGTTGCTACTACTACTACTACTACTACTGTTGCTACTGCTGCTGCTGCTACTACTACTACTACTACTACTACTGTTGCTACTGCTGCTGCTGCTACTACTACTACTACTACTACTACTGCATCGGCAGCAGCAGTGGTAGTAGTAGTAGTAGTAGTAGTAGCGGCGGCGGAAGCAGCAGCAGCAGTAGTAGCAGGGTTGAAAATTAACATGAAAACCATGGTCGCCAGCAGGGCTAGTTGAAGAAAAATCTTACTGGCCCTTCTCAAATTCAACTAGCCCTCCAATTATAACATTGACATTTAACTGAAGAGTCAAAATCAAAACTAGACTTTCTTTAAAAATAATAACCATATGCTCACCGTATAGTCCGTGTGGGGTCAAAAGAAAACCGATGAATTAGTGTTTAACTTCATAATGAATAAAGTTAAAATTGATATTTTAAACCCATACCCACTCAAATAACAAAAATATTTTAAAAGAAATCCAGTATAAATAAAAATATTACTTTACAAAATACCATTAAGTATACATATTAAATCTCATTTTTAATACCGGTGGTGAAAACAAAATGTTAGAACAACCAAGGTATGCTGCTTGACTTGCGTTGTCTCTGAAGTAAAAGGTGATGCAGTACAAAGAGACTAAATTTAGAACTGCGCGTTCTTTAATAAACCAGTCTGGGAATGGCAGTCCTCTTTGTGGCGATGCTTGAGGGGTGAAATTCCCAGTAAATGATTTCCTCTAGGGTGACTGTTCTCCTACAGACGAGTCACTAGATAGAGATGCAAGGAATCATCCACTATTTTGCCACTATTCGACTTGATCATGTATTACGGTTTTCTCATTCAGATTACCTTGGATGTTCCATCAATTGCCAATTGTCTTCTGCTGCCAGACCTGTAGTGTGTTTTGTCACATTCAATTCAGTATTTAAGTGTGTTTCTTTTTTAACTAGTACCATACTCGCCAAACCCTAAAATCGATGGTCATCCAGGTGACTACCTTTGTAAAATTCTTAATCGCCTTATCCAGGAAAGGTCGTCACGGGCCGCTGGGCGAATGCTAATTGTCAACCCTGTAGTAGCCGTATTAGCGACAGCAGCACCAGTAACAGCAGAAGCAGTAGTAGCAAGATGAGGAGAGGGAGCAGCAGCAACAACAACAACAGCAGTCAATAATTACAAAACGTATCGAATGTCCAACCATTCTATTTCTTTTAGTCATATATTCTGTTTCGGACATTCAGTCATCGGTTTAGTTTCTTTCAATATCATCACTAATATTAAATGAAATATGATTAGAATTTAAAAAGATAGATATATATATATATATATATATATATATATATATATATATATATATATATATATATATATATATATATATTAAAGGGACATTTCTGAGTTTGCTGCATTGTAAGATGTTTCCGACTAATAAAACATTTCTACGATTAAACTTACATATTAAATATATTTTCTTGTTTAGAATATCAGTGTCTGTATATTCAGTGTGTTTGTGGTCGTCTTAATTTTTATAAGAAGCCCAAACTGGATTTTGTCTTCAAATAATTTCGTATGTACGAAAATGAAATATTTTATGAAATAAAATTAAATGTAACCTAGTACACGTATTAGAATGATCAGAAACACGTTTAATATACAGCCAGTAATATTTTATGCAGAAAAATATATTTGATATGTAATTACAATCGTTAAAAAGTCTCTGTTAGTCAATAACATCTTAAAAATTGCAGCAAACTCAGGAATGTCCCTTTAAAGTGAGCTGTATGCGGGATCAAGGCATATGTCTGCCGCATATAGCTAACGTGCGCTTTATGCGTTGAAAATGCCGCATAACGCTCACAGTTGTGCTATATGCGGCGCGCCCTATGTGCGGCGTTGCAGAGCATGCCTCTGGAACCCCACACAAAGTTCGGGCGTTTCGCGTCCTCCAACAACTTCATATCCAAAAGGCCCTGGCAAATACCTAGTCGGACCCTCCCACTCGAAATGCTGGATACGGGCCTGAGTAAATGTTGCAAATGATATATTCCAACTACCTATCTGAACTAGTAGCGGTAGTATAGTTATTCCAGTTGTTTTTCAGCCTAGTAGGCCTAAGTTGTTTTGTTCAAGCTTAAGGAATATAGCACACTCGTTGTCCATATCTGAAAGCCAAAATTAAAGCCGCAGTATCGTCTACCCATATTATCCTTTAAATAGAGGATATTTCAGGTTTGTTAGTGAAATATGATTTAGAATTGCAGACTTCACAACATGTGATATAAATCATTAAAAATGTTTTTAAAAAAACGCCACATGAAATCTATTTTATTACATAATTTTTGGCAATTTACGTCTCGACATGTTGTTTTTTTCTTCATTAAATCTCAGCGCTAAACAGACACAGTTTAACGTTAGCCTGCAACTTTTAAAACAATTTTAGACTAAAATCTCCCCTCTCCTGCTTATAGTCTAATATTATTATTTCCTAGTGCAAAATACAAATATGGTGGGGGGGGGGGGGGGGGGGGGGGGGGGGGGGGGGGGGGGGGGGGGGGGGGTGGGGGGGGGGGGGGGGGGGGGGGGGGAGCGGGGGGTGTTTGGGTGACGTCCATGGTTTATTTTGATTTTGTAACAGCTACCAAAACCGAAAAATAACACTTTATAAAAGGATTGTTTTCCCTGGAATTTGCAGTATGAAGTTGTGCTTGAATGTATACTACCGGTATATGAGAATATGTTTTTTGTTATTGTTGGTTTTGTTTTTTGAATATTTAATTGCAAACCCATTTCCCTAACATAAAACCTCTTCTCAGGATCGCATATACTATTCCAGCAATCTCCTGTGAGTGCGAATGAAGTGCAAGTTCATTAAGGCGTTTACATTCATATATGCGAGGGCAACGATGGTGTAAGAACGCCTGTCTGCACTGGCACTCTTATACATTCATTACGAGGAGGAGATTGATCTTGACCGAGTTGTAAACGTGTTTGGACAATGCCATCCAAGGCGTCTTGAACTGTCATCCATAATTAAACCATACGCTCCTGAAATAAACGGACTTCATTACCAAAATGGCATCTATACTATATTTTTTTGTAATACTAATGTGAAATCGAAATGTCATATTAAAAATAGCATATCACGTCTCTATTGTATAACATCATTTACTAATAATCACTAACATAACTACTTTAAATAAACTCGCGCATTCGCTATTAACACAGTGTAGGTTTTTCTTGTTTTGTTTACAAGAGTGTTGTTAAATGAATAACAAAAGTCGCAAATTGTATTGTAGGTTGTTACTGTCCTTTCCAAAATGACACGTGGTTTACAGCAAGGTAGTGCCGATATAGGTCTCATCTCTCGGGTGAATGACACACAGGTACACCCATAGCGTTGACGTTGCGACAGAGAACCACGAAAGCGTATGAATCGAAACGACAAAACAGTAATCCTGGTCAAAAAGGTATCACTGCACAAGGCAGAGTCAATAGGGCGTCCTGACAACAGCGTTATTCTACTGAGGTATCTGTTTCGTGGGTAGAAGACGCATATTTATTAAAACAAACAAAAAATGTTTTATTTAACGACGCACCGGCCTCGGTGGCGTCGTGGCAGGCCATCGGTCTACAGGCTGGTAGGTACTGGGTTCGGATCCCAGTCGAGGCATGGGATTTTTAATCGAAATACCGACTCCAAACCCTGAGTGAGTGCTCCGCAAGGCTCAATGGGTAGGTGTAAACCACTTGCACCGACCAGTGATCCATAACTGGTTCAACAAAGGCCATGGTTTGTGCTATCCTGCCTGTGGGAAGCGCAAATAAAAGATCCCTTGCTGCCTGTCGTAAAAAGAGTAGCCTATGTGGCGACAGCGGGTTTCCTCTAAAACCAGTGTCAGAATGACCATATGTTTGACGTCCAATAGCCGATGATAAGATAAAAAAATCAATGTGCTCTAGCGGCGTCGTTAAATAAAACAAACTTTACTTATTTAACGACGCACTCAACACATTTTATTTACGGTTATATGGCGTAAGAAATATTGTTAAGGACCACACAGATTTTGAGAGGAAACCCGCTGTCGCCACTTCATGGGCTACTCTTTCCGATTAGCAGCAAGCGATCTGTTATTTGCGCTTCCCACAGGCAGGATAGCACAAACCATGGCCTTTGTTGAACCAGTTATGGATCACTGGTCGGTGCAAGTGGTTTACACCTACCCACTGAGCCTTGCGGAGCACTCACTCAGGGTTTGGAGTCGATATCTGGATTAAAAACCCCATGCCTCGATTGGGATCTGAACCCAGTACCTACCAGCCTGTAGACCGATGGCCTGCCACGACGCCACCGAGGCCGGTCCATATTTATTAAGATACACTATAAATATATTTGTTGACACGTAACTGTCATGGTTAATGGTCGTTAGCCCTGTTTGTACACTACTGTAACTGAAAATACATTCATCCCGAATCGGTAACATAAACAGACCCAAAAATAAAGCATAACGCAAGTTACCAGAAGTCCGAACCACATTGTTAACAGCTTAATTATCTTTAGATTTTACCTCGATTTTGTCCAGACACAAATTGTGGGGGAGAAACAAAAATGACACCGACACCGATTTCACTTACTAGATTGTAACCATGCTATATTGACTTCCCTTAGATCGCATAGGCCAAATAGTATGTAAATTCAAGTCGGTCGCCATTGGTTTTTACGAAAGAAGGGTGGAAGGATATGACATAATCTAAAAAGTGTTTTATGTCATGTAAACGCGATTTATGTCAAAAGCAGCTGGTTATAAAAGCTGTAACATTTATGTAACTATATTAATTACGTCACATACTTAATTGGCTTCCATATTCTTCCATCCCCCTTGGAGATTACTCCATTAAAACAACAACAACAACAACAACAACAACAGCACGCACACACAAAGAACCCACACAATATCGCCGCCGGCGAAGACTCGGTGAAGCCGACACAAGCCGTTGACATGGTTACTATCTAGTAAGTGGAATTTCTGTTGGTTTTTTGTTTTGTTTTGTTTTGTTTTTGATTTTTTATTGTTGTTTTTGTTACGATTTGTGTCTGGACAAAATGTGTGGGGAAACTAAAGGAATTAAAGGCATGACAATTTATCGTAGTTGTTAACTATATGCTTCGGACAGTAAATAGACTATGCCTTTAATTTAAATTGATGAGCAGCGTGTTATATATATATTCTGGATATTACTGTGCCATGATTTAATTTGTTGGATTCGAATGACAGAATTCTAAGACACCGTATTTTCAGGTTTATATATATATGGAATTTCTGGTGGTGCAAAAACAAAATAGAAATAGGGTTCACGCCATTTTGCGTGGCACTTCCTTCGAAATCGTCTGCTGATTTTTTAGTGTTCGTGTTTTTTGTGTGTTTTTTTTAAATCAAAATTGACGAAGGAGTTTCGCTACACCTGGAATGAATTTCTAATCCTTCTACTCGCTTGTTGAAGTCGGCAATAGCGTTCTTAATTACCTCTAAGCGATCGAGGATTTGTTCTTCCATTCAACACAATGCGGGTGCAGCGCAAAGTAAAGAACTGACGGTAACGCCACCTACCCCAGTGTTATGTTATTGTCCTTGACCGCACTCTATGGAGTTCACCAACTTTTCGGAATTTTTCAAAAAATCAAGAATTTTAATCCCGTACCCGGAATTTTGGAATTTATGCCTAATTTTTTTTTTCAAATTCAAGAACAATGTTTTTTTAAGCAACTAATTCTTATTACACTCTTCATTTCAACACGAACTCTGTATTGACAATTGTTTTCAGTTTTGTGCCTTTATTAAGACGTATGTCTATTTGTTGTATTTGTCAACAGCCGAGCAATGAAAATAGGGGTTATTGTGGTGTGTGGGTGTTAATGGTGGTATTTGCTGTACTAGATATAGTAACTTTATTTACCCCGATTTAGCATGCTTTACTTGACCAATCTGATTAAAATTAGCTCTACTGGGTCTACCAGTAGATCTAACAGCTTTGCGTGGACTCCCATGTCCAGGTGACCTTTCATCTATAAATAACAATTTAAATATCGACCAATTACACTTCGCCTTTTATAGCGTTATTCGGGAGCATAAAAATTCAAAAAATATCGGGCGACACTATTTATGCAATAGGCGAACTTGTTGGTCTATTTTAACATTGAAAAAAAAACAGGGGGAAAAGTGCAATAATTAACTCTGGATTGTATACTAGTATAAACAGATTTTATGGCTATAACATCACGGTATTTTTTCGTCTTGAAACGAATTTTATATAATTTTTTATATTGCAGTTAGTTTTCGGCATACTTCGTAATTCACCCGAATCATTTCGTATACCCTCGGCATAATCCCGAATGTTTTCAAATTCTTTTCAAATCACTGGCATGATTTTACAAGTAAGGTTTTGATTGGTCGAATGAAAGGTCAACTGGACACGAGCTCCAACGGGGCTGCTGTTAGATCCACATGTAATAGTGGAGCTAATTTGGATTAGAGTGTTACTAGGCAAACCATGAAGTAGGCTTATGCCTAAAAACGGAAGTAGAAAAAGTCTGCCACGTATGTGGATTGACTTATACTTTTACTATTGAATACATAACATTCCAATAAATAATACAAATTTGTATTGTTATGCATCTCTTTGGTTGTTTTTATTTTGCAAATATATGTCAAACACGGCATTGATTATTCGAGCTGTTTATATATTTTTTAATGAAAATGTCGCTTTCACGCTCTTTAAATTATTGTTTTGAAAAGAGCATTCGTGCGCTTAAAAATGAAAATACCAGAACATTACGAGAAAATATTGCCATTAGGTTGGTCGCCCTGGAACACGTACTTAAATCCCCGTGTGATGAAACCAGGAAACAAGTCATGCTTCCGCAGCTTATTTTTAGTGAACAATGGTTATACATTAACCACGACTTTTGTAGTTAAGAGCTTTTTGGCATGACAAGAAAGGAACAACATTAAAATGTTAGCAACAATATACACATATGGATTACATTTTGTGTTATTCTATAAAATAGATTTTCCCTGAAACAACTTCATTGGTGTAAGCTGTCAAGGTTCTGTCAAAAAGTCATATTTCAATTATAATGTTGAGTTCATAACACTACACGAACAAACGGAAAGTACAGCTGACTACAGTACCTGGTGCAATAACTTTATTAATCTTTGGTATACGTTTTCAACAACGAACTCCGCAAAATGCCATGTTTCCATGTTTTGTTAACCAAAACTGTTGTTTATTGGCAGATATACACCACTTCATCCCCCCAAAAAAGAGTAAATAAATAAATTGAATTTAAATAATTTAAATAATTTAAAAATGAAAAGAAAGAAAAACTAAAAGAAAACCAAACAAAACAAAGTCTGAGCTAAGGTGAAACTAATATTTACTGAAACGTTATGTGTATCTTTAGGAAACGTTTGTTAACTCTCATTTTACTGTGGTTCGTGGGCGCATATTATATTGTGTTTATCATATTGATGTAATTTGTTTACGACAAAAATGCTGACATTTCTAATATAAGATAGGATACGACACAACGCATACTATTATGTTACATGACTGTCAAATGGTTCAACAAACAGAAGTCAGACATTAAAACATTTAATTTAATAATAATACTAATAAAAATTTAAATAAAATAAAATCAATCAATCAAACATATATTATATGACACAATTTTGGTTTTATTCGTGGTGGTTGTCTTAGACATAAACAATTGTGATTTTGGTACTAACACAGCGTAGTGTTTTAATGTTAATTGAATTTGAATGAATGAACAGACGTCTCAACTTGGTGATGTAGTTTCTTGTATTCTATTTTCCAACATTAAACATGATTAACACGTTAACAACATGGTGATACAGATAAAATATGTACTCTTAAAAAAAACAGTGGAACCTGAAATATTAATGTTAATATCAACTATTAGACCGAACATACGTTTTGACCACAGATATCTTACAAAAGAACATTCAGGTTCATCGAAACACATTCCATAGTTTGCACATGCATCGCACAGTTGCCCCGTACACGTGCGTGGGGTGACATTCTCGATTTTTACCATTTTCAGGAAGGTTCATTAATCACTGTGGAACATTATTTCTGTCAGTCTTTTTCATTTTCATTCTGTCATTTTTATTGCCTGAATTTGCGATTTACTGATAAAAACCCGTCAACTTTTAAATTTCACTTCTGACCCCAATCGTCCTCCAAGATCTTTGTTGGTCATAAAACCTACTGCAATAATGAACTACCGGTTGTAATGTTTGCCCAATTAATTCACTATTATCATATAACCATTTCCCACATCTAATATACCTTACAATTTAGGCAATTGAAAATTCTTATTAGAGTTTCCCTACATGTTTGAAGAGTATATATGTCTAAACTCTTACGTGAACGATAGAGTTGACATTGCGACTGAGACCTCAAGGATCTCACCTTGGGTCCCACTTCCCAGTCTATCTCTGGGTCTCTATATTCGTCTGTCTCTTTCTGTTTTTCTTTTATAAGACTCGGCAAAAATGGTTACGTCTTAATGTTCCTTGGGAATTTATTTCCCGTCAATAGCATTCCCTAAAGAAACACGGACTGTCATGTTAAAATTTGCCGACGTTGCATAGAAAAATAAATAAATTTAGCTAACTGTAGTGTCTCATATTTGGATTTTAATAATAACAAATTGATAAGTTTATTAATCGAAGGCCACGCACAATGATATTTTCTTTAGATACTTAGTTCTTAGGTCTCTGTAACATGGAAATACAAGCAAAAAGTGATATTAATTCTCTATAGTATTCATATTACAAACTGGACAGATTCTTTGTTCTCTTGGAATATTTTCAAATCTCCCATTTTCGATATTAATATTTAACACATCACATCTAAAATTAAGCAGTGAAATACGAAACTTCAATATGAAAATATTATCCAAGTAACTTTAAAAAATATGACAGTACATTGATAGACGTGATAACTTCGCTAATATATTTTGTAAGTACTGATCTCTAAGGCGTTGTTTGATTACTTGGGGAGATAAATATGATAAATCCCCATTATCCCAGGCTTCTATAAAACCAAGTTCATAAAGTAAAGATTTCACATATGCAGCCCCGTTCTTACAATTTCTAATGCATGCCATTTTAAATCTGATTGATTTTTACATTTTATAAACAATAGAATTTTGGTTATGAACAATTTTTAAAGGAGACCGGACACCAAAACATATATACGGCGTAATGAATTTGTTTGCAATCATAAACCACAACACGCAACTACCGCGCTCCCCTTAATGACCAAGTTAAGCGTGCCAGTCTTGGTTGGGGTTTTTTTTCGCCGATCTCCGATGTTTGCCAGAAACTGTCGACAATTGATGAGCTAGACCCGTGACGTCATCGATGAGAGGAAAACTGAAGAAACTACCAAGCAGCATGAACGAATTTAGCGATTCGAGTGACGAAGAATTTGTGTCCAGCTGGTGCTAATGGCATCAAACAGTGTCAGTTTGAACCACATATCAGAGACTTTGTCCCTAATCCTGGAAATGTTGTCTTAGACGAAAATTCGGATGAATCAACTGCCGACGAAGACGAGGAAGCCACACGGTCATAGACTAGCATACAAGCATTTTTTTAAACATAATTTTTTATGACTTTTTTAATGTAAACTGAAGCAAATGGACCTAATTAAAAGAAAAGCACAAAATGTAATAATATTTCATCATAAATCTTGTTCAGCATAGATGTAAATATGACACGTCAGTGGATATTCCAGAGACCGATTTCGCAAATTTGCAAAAAGCGTCCCCTCCTCACGAAAGGAAGATATACTAATTTAACAAAAAACTAAATTAGCACAATTTTCTTTGTTAGCTTAACTAGTTATCCTCCAAGTTTTAATGTGTTTGGTTAAACCGTGTATTTTTAATTATTAAGAAAATGTGTTACCAGTCTGCCGAAACTGTCCACAGCCGGGTACAGAAACACAGAAATGTTGGAAAATATTATACTGTTGCGACATACTGACAATCAATTTACAACTAATACGTCTTATCGACAATATTATTATGTAGTCTTTGCATTTATTAATATAAAATACAACAGGCCCGTAGGAACTGAGGAGGGGCGGGCCTAGGAGCTTGTTCTCCCATCACACACTCTAGGATGAAAATGTATGTTTTAAATGTTCACTACTCTACATAAATAAAGATGATACAAAGATAAAAATCTAGATTGTATCCTTCACTTGTATTCCCCCTCCACCCCACACTTCAAATATCGTTCCTACAGGCCTGTACAAATGTAGATAATATGTAGAGGGTGAGGTTAGGAGCCAGTTCCTTTTATCTTTAGGATTTTGTAATCATGATTTCAAACCAACTGTTTCAGGTCGTTTGCTCCACATACTGACATAAAACACATTGGTTATATATTGGAATGAAATAAAAATAATTACAATATATCCGGTGTTATTTTCTTTAATCATTCATGGAGGAAGAAGGAAGTCCTGATGAAAATATATTACAGGTAAAACAAAATAATATATGATGCTTATTCCATGTGGTAACTATTGTTAATTTGCTTTAAATTGCTAGACGCCAAAAGTGATTAATTATGGTAACAGTCGAAAATTAGACGACCAATTGTTTCAACCTCTGCCAAAGGTACCAGCTTTACTGCCAGAAAATAATTTGAGGGTACGTAATAAAACAGCCCCCCCCCCCCCCCCCCCACACACACACACACTTGTGAGCTTTTTTTTTTATCACATTAAGTTTTGCCATTGTAAGCAAAATCTGATGTAGAGTTTATACCCGGTCCGTCAGTATATATATATTAATTTCTGAGATTTTTTAGTACATACATGTAAGTTTACCCTCCACACCCTCTAGCAGAAACCCAGGGTAGGTAAACAATCATTTGGTGTAGATTATTTTTAATATGACATACAGAAAGCATTGAAAAGTACAATTTTATTATGCTTTAATAATCGACATTAGCTTTAAAACTAATTAACCATCATTCCTTCTGGCCAGAGTACATGTGTTGTTCCTGCCAAAGTGTTAGCATTTTAATTTGAATGACAATATACGGAACTGACGATGAACATTGTTAACTAACGTAGTAATTCACGTTTTGAAGCTGCTTTGTTATGAGGTTAACAGACCAACGAGATCAAGAGACGTTATATGGAGTCGTTATGGGCTGTCGGTGAAAATTACTTGGGTAATTTTAGGTAAATAAATGTGAAGTTTAAATATTCGTATGTGAACAAATTGCATTAACTTTATTTAATGTATATCTTAAGTACATACTTGTTTTAATTTTCACATAGTAAATGTACCATAATCTGCTGTATTTAGTTTTTTTGGAAATCGAAACCACGATTTTGGTCGTTTCTTGGGATACATTGCTGTTACTGTTGCAGTTAAACACTGCGCAGTTAACCATCATATAATTACGTCGACAGTATATAATAGCACTAATTATCTTGTAAATTAAATTTCCGATAAACCTGGAGACAAAAAAAGAAGAAGAAGACAACTAAAAGGCACAACCAAAGAATCAACACGTGTACCAGTATTGCTTGATAACTCTCACCGATGACGTATTGCCTCGCTTTCGTTCAGATCTATGCATAATCCCGCCCACTTCTGTTTTTACCTCAAACCCAAGACGTGCAGCTGTCCGGTGACTCGCAGCGAGCCGTGCGTTCGAGTAATGCGGTCTTTGACGCCGAGTTAATCCATTACACACTACATGTCTTTTGGTGTCCGGTCTCCTTTAACCATTAAAACAGAATTCTTTGTTTACACAAAGCAGAGATCGGTATTCGTCCTAATTCTGCAAAAACAGCAGCATATTGTGTTCTAGCTTTTTCATTTAAAATAGTCTTACAGCACTTAATTTCAATTTTTTCTAGGTCTGTAATAGAATTTATGCTAGCTACTTCTGAACCATACAGCAATATAGGTAAAATCATTCCATAAAAAAACAAAAAACCTTTCATGGCCTGTTCCGCTAACAATCTACATGCTGTTTTAAAATTACCAGTATAACTAAATGTAATACCTAAATAATTAAACGTATCAACAATATCTATCACTGTGTTTTTTTATTTAAAGCTAAAGTTATGATAAATTATAATAGGTAACTGCTGATGTAATAATTATTTGTTAATTGTTGGTAGACCGGCCATTAGCTGGGGGCAGCAATGAAAAATCCGCAGTGTCTTGATTGCTGTGATTTAGTTTCACAATAATTGGTCTGATTGCTAGCCCTTTAGTACCTAAAGTCTAAGTTATTGCATAATCGACAGCTGACACCCTAACAATTAACTGAATCGTACATGCACGCTAAATATATTTAAAGTACATTAGAATATAGTTGTAAATCTTCCACTATGATAGTACTATGGTGGTTACTCCCATTGTTTATCAGGTTCGACTTCACTCTGTATACTGGATGAAGCCATGCGGATTATATTCGTCGACAGAATAAGACCAAACGTTCAAAAGTAAAGAGAGGTCTAGGGTGGACCCTGTCAAATTATATATGCGATTCTTTACACACCCGTGTAAGAGGTGACCCGTTATGGATTACAACGTTTATTCTTATTAATTAGCATTATTGCCAAACAGCTATATGGGGTTGCAAACGAATCGCAAAATATTTTTAAATGGGTTATAGCTAATATTTTGGGGAGATTAATGAACATACACGGTGAAAAGTGTTCAGGCTAGCTAATTTTGCCCGAATTTCTCTATTGTTTTTGCCCGAATTTGAGAATTTTCTCCGGTACCGGGGAGGTGAGGGGCAGTTGCAGTTGCAGTCTCGTAAGCTTATGACCGTATCCAACTCGCTTTTGCTCGTAAGATACATTTTGTAAACAACTTATTGTAAGATAAATGGTATCCACCGGCCACTCTTGTATGGTGGACATTAAATTCCATGGAAGTGATTGATCCCATCAGCTAAAGCTTTCTCAATAGGCGCAAAAGGGCATTGGTCAGACAATTATGTGCACGATGGATAATATACATCCTAATTAAACTCTCTCTATTGTTATTGTTTCAGTGATTTATTATTATTAAATATTTTAAAGGTACTATTCTATATTTGCAGCCATTGTAGGATGTTTCCGATTAACAGCTTCTTTTTGGCATATTAAATACAGTTTGTTGTTTAGAATATCAGTGTTGTGTGAATCCAATGATTTTTTTTGCGGTCGTGTGTTGGATGTTTTTAGTAGCCAGTTTTCATTTTGCTTCCTAATCTATATTTTTTTCGTACGTACAAATTTATTGAAAGGTAACATTCGATTTCGGCTACTATAAATATTAGAACCAAAGCAAGCCCCTTATTTGTAAAGACACGATACTCTAAACAAGAAAATATCTTTAATATGTAAGTTTTATCATCAAAAGGCTTTGTTAGTCGTAAACACGTTACAAAGGCTGCAAACTAAAGTACTGTTAGTATTCAGTAGTCGCCATAATAGCAGTTTTATAGAGATCATGGAACACAATGGTTCCATAATAGCACAACGGTTTCAGCCATTTTAGGTCGGCAAAGATTTAATTTAAAACACTCAGTGCCGAATTTACAAAGCCGTTTTATGTCTTAGAATGCTTAAACACCTGTCTTGAAGAACAAAACAGGCCTCGTAAATTCGCCAATAGGTGTCCATGCAAACGATCCAATCACGTAAATATACAATACAATTATTAATGACCACTGTATTATTAATGTATGGTGATATATTGTAAATCGTGTTCAGAACAAGACATGGCAAGCCTTTTATTTCACTTTTGCAGGCCACACGCAATCTGAATGACAAAACCGTATACCGTTATCAAAATCATATATCTGCACAAGACAGAGTAAAAATTACGTTTTAGGCAAAGCCGTGATTGCCTTCGTGATCTCCCGAGGATCGCCACTCCCTTAGGAGTAACACGATATTTCATCACAGTAACTGTATGTATGAAGTCACACCTCCAGGGAACCACAGCTGCAATCAAATAAAAGATGGATGCTGGATCAGGTAAGCTTCTGAAAGTTATCTGGGATAAGAATGAATGAATGAATGAATGAATGAATGTTTAACAACACCCCAGCACGAAAAATACATCGGCTATTGGGTGTCAAACTATGGTAATGCAAATAAATAAAGTGATGATCAACATCAATATAAAAATTCAAGACTTAAACAAAAACAGTGTAAAGAACTGTGCAAAAACACAAATATCACAGAATTTTATGGATACTGAATTTTACTAAAAACTTCAATTTTGTGCTGTATTGGCCATTCTCAAAGAAAATGTTACACCCCTGCACCACGGTGACTTTACAGCACACGCAGGGGCTGAGATAAGATGCAAGATCTGATCCCCATGCAGGATAAACTGTCTGCAGTGACTGGGAAACAGGCAGAAGCATTTACGAAACAGGTGTGTATAAAACATCACAAGATTACAAAATGATTTGTTTTTTAATTATTCTATCTTTCTGAAGACTGAATTGAATGTTTGTAATGTTTTGAATTATTAATTCTATTTTTCAGATCTTCTATCCATTACTAAGTGCAGTCCTGGAACAGTTGAAAATAAGGTTTCCCAACAGTGACTTTCTGGAACACTACAAGGTGTTTGACAGATCATTCTGGCCGGAAGATTGTGGTGGAATTGTAGACTACCATGGACAAGAAGACATTAAGATAATGCTAGTTTTAACATCACAAAATGTTTTTTTTTTTAAATGCATTGTTGTTGACTTACATCACCATAACAATTGTTTTAAAATGTGTTAATTTGTTTTTCAAATATATATTACAGGCCTTGGCAGCTCGCCTGCCCTTTACAGGTGCAGAAGAAGCGGTATAAGAATGGACGGTGTTTAAGCATGTGGCTGTTTTGGCAACATGCGAGAAGTCTCCAAACAGTCTGATGATAACGCTACTGGATACCTCTTTGGTACAGGACTATCCAAACCTCAGCAAAATTACCTCAGTTGGACTGACCATTCCTGTGTCTACGGCCGATTGTGAGCGTGGGTTTAATACCCTAAACGGAGTAAAAAGCTAGCTAGCAACCTCAACAGTTTATTAGCAGTGACCATGGAAGGAAACCCCCAGAAGACTTTGATTTTAACAAAGCTTGCATGTCTTGGGCATCCCTAAAAAAACCCAGACGAATTAATGTCAACAAATAAACATTTTATTATAAATATGTCAACTCCTGTGAAAATACAAAGAAAAATTAATCTTTTGATATGCCAATTGACTGCTGTTTGTGTGTGTGTGTGCGAGAGAGAGAGAGAGAGAGAGAGAGAGAGAGAGGGGGGGGGGGGGGGGGGGGGGGGAGAGGGGGGAGGGGGGGCAAGAGGGAGAGTGACGGGGGTAGGGGTGGAATGAACAGGGGAATATAGTCTGAGGTACAGTTTTATTAGTAGAACAAATAACGATATATTGATTTAACTTTCTTTTTGTTCTATTTGGTTAATTTTATATCATACAAAATATTATATATTGACGTCGGCCTTTTATACTGTTTGAGAAGTACCACGTGACGTCATAACAGCCAATCAGAATTACTTTACGCTAGGAAGAGATCTACCTTTACAAAATAAATACCATTTCATTTAATAATTATGTTATGCACACAATTGCTCAATAAATAAAGCAATTGCTTTTTGGTTCAGCTCCCGTTTGCAATTTACAGTTTGTAAATGCACACTCTAGATCCTGAGAAACTTCAACATTTATAAATACGTCAGTTCAGCCCATAGCAAAAGCATTACAAACTTAAAATAATTAATACTGGAAATTTCTAAAGTGCATAAACATAAAACTAGCATTTCTTAATTGCTTTTTTAGTCTAAAATTAGCGTAAAACAATTTTACAGAAAAAAGCCTTTAGAATATTTATAAAAACGACATTATTGACCAGACACAGAAACACGCTATTGTCCATTGCAAATACACTGGGAATTCAAGCTAATAATACAAACAAATTCTAATGTGCATAAACATGAGACTATCACTACACAATTGCTTTTTTGGTCTAATTTTAATATAAAATAGTTTTAATGAAAAAACCTTTGGGAATATTCTAAAAACTATTTAATAGGCACAGAAAGACGCTATGGTGCATTGCAAATACATTGGGAATTTCAAGCTAATAATACAAACGAATTCTAATGTGCATAAACACGAGATAGTCCATGAGCCAGTACCCACAATTTAGCCAATTGTTACCACCTGGGGGGCGGGGGGGGGGGGGGGGGGACGACGAATGCTCATAGTGATTTTTGTCATGGACTACATTCCTAGGAATGGAAAATTTATGATAGCATTGCAGGACTCACAGCTTTCTGTGTGTATCCACCCGTTTTGTGACCCTACCCCCATTTCCACGACAGTTATATTTTTATAGAATTGCTTTAAACTACATTCCCTAGAATATTTTTATTATTTAAGGATATAGAACAGAAAATCCAATTCCGTTTGGTGCATATATGACGCCGCACTCCGCATTGGTTTGACTTCGCTGGCTTATCCAGGTCAAAAACAAAGCCATGATTTTGAAAGTATAGAATTCCCCAACAAGAGATCACGTGAGATTTCGCAATTTTTGAACCAATTTAACTGTCTTGATTGAGGGGACGTCTCATATATTCAAAACATATTTATATCCATAGAGGTATGGTACAACGCCTTTCCAGGGGTCGGTGAGTGGGGGATTTGCCTTGAAATTTTGACAGTGACCAGCTGTTGGCATACGCGTTACATGTAAGGGGGTGTTACTAATTACGTAACGCTCTAGGGGTAGAGGAAGAGGGTACTGTGTTCGATTTACGTAACATTTTTCAAGACTATATGTTATTTTTATTCATTACTTAGACCATCGGCGGGTATACAAAAAGACCATGGTATATAATATCCTGTCTGTGGGATGGTACATATAAACAATCCCTTGTTAAAAAAAATGTAGCGGGTTTCCAAGGCGCGTGTGCAGGGATTTCAGCGGGGTTGGGGTTATAGACCCCAAGTTTATATAGGGCCATGCTCCCCCAAAAAATACATTTCAATTTTTTTTAAGCTTGGGCAAGTAAGGGCTTCGACCCCCAATACCCTCCCCCTGCACATGCACCCGATTCCTCTCTAAGATTATATGTCAACAGCAGATGGAAGGAAGGATAGAATAGGATATGTTTTATTTAACGACGCACTCAACACATTTTATTTACAGTTGTATGGGGTCAGATGAGTATTAAATCAATATGCTTTATCTTTGATGTCGTTAACCCCCCCCCCCCCCCGCCAACTTTACCCTTTCCAAACGATATAATATTTATTTGAATTTGTCGATTTTAACACGTAAAATTAAGAAGTGAAAATGTTCATTGACTACTTTAGTATATTTTATTTAAAAAAATATATATACATGATTATTGTGTTACTAGTATACAAACTAAACTTTGAAAGTTCTACTAACACTTTATAAAATATCAATTCTGAAATAGGAAGGTACGACTGTCAAGATGAAACCGGTTTTAACTACAGCGCAAGATTTCTCTTAATTTTTTAGACGAACCCTACAATTTGAAATCGGCAAACACACGTGTTAACTGAAACTGACAACAGGCTGTCGTTTGTGCTTTGCCGAGCTATGGCGGCACAGGCGACGAATCAAGCTTATACGTTTGACGATATCCGTTCATAGCGAACACACAGGTCTTTTTTAAAAGTGCATTTGAGCTTGTATTTCACATTTGTACATGATGTTATAATATGGTAACCCGATAATGTAACTTTAAAGGTGACCAGTTTAAAAGCATTGTAAAATATTTGTTAGGACATTTAGGAATACAAAACCTGGAGGGTTGGGAGGTAATGGATAGGTGAATTCAGATATGTTACCAATATTGAACTGCTTTGATGCTTAGGGTTTCATATAACACTTTTTTTCTGTAACGTTACAAAATATATTTCACAGTTTTATTTTTCAGTAGAAATTTAACGTAACGGTTAGGCTCAGCACCTCAACTATTCTTTTTGATTGACCTTATTGCAGCAGAAGCTTGTTGTGACATCTAGTTAATATTTACATTCTGTTATAGGAAGAAAGTAAAAAACAACACCATCCATAAACATCCACCCACCCCCATATTTCTGTATGTTTGTTAATTTAATGTCATAGGCCTTAGACGTTGGTGTGGGTGAATGGGGTACTGGCTTAAAACTCTAAAGATATTGCACAACCCCATCCCAACCCCACCCCCGCTGAAAAATCGAAGTGATATATTAACTGCCCCTACCCCCATTGAGGTTTTGTTATTCCTATTTATTCCAGGTTGTACACAATTAGCTGAAAAAGATACATTTTCATATTCATATATAAATACTCTATACAGTACTGCGTGAAACAAATTTGGCTAAAACATTTTCAATGTGGCTAATAAAAATTCCATTTGGCTAATATTTTGGGTACAGGTATTTTTGATCCAGGGTGAGCCCTGCTATATATAAAGTTTTTTTGGAAGTGTTTTTGTGTAACAACCATTTTGATAACCCTACCCCCTTCCCTCAAAAGCATTATTTCAAAGGAATTGTTAACAGGATAACTAAATAAAAACATCATGCACTATTTATTAAGATGTACATGGCAAACCTAAAGATAGACAAAGTTGATGGGATATAAATCTGAGAAATAGAAGCAATAGTGACATCATTTGAAGGTTAGGGTCTCACATAACACTTTTTGTTTGATTATTAGGAAATGCATTTTTTAACATTTTACAACTGTAATTCCAGTTGAAGTTTAGGTTTACACTTTTTCAAGGCTTTAATGTACCTGAATTGTTGGACTCCCACGAATTATTTAGATCTTCCATATATAAAGCATCTGTTACGCTATTTGCTTATGAAGTTATTAACATGAGCATGGCTTCTAAAAAAAAAATTGTTAATACAAATGTTATTGTTTTCTAATATAAACCCATTAAAGGTTCCTGTCAACTTAAAATGTACTTTGATCATATATTTATAGTTTCATGCAGGTGATAATGAATATTATTGTTTAAAATCATAATGCTATACAAGACTAAGTCGAAACAATAAATCAGTTGGAAATGCATACATTGCCTTGATAGATTAAAAATACCATGGCAAAGATGGATGCATATTTTGTAGATATAAAATGTTTGTGCTACGTTTCCATCACTGTCTACAACCTGGTTGTCAAAATCTTCAATTATGGAAATTATGCCAGTCTATATAGATGCTATGGTCTAACTACACAGATCACTTCCGGGTGAGAGTTCATTCATGACGGTCCACTATAGTTCCTAATTGGGACACATGTTATGGTTCACATATTCACTTCTAGGAAATGGTGAAGAATTAAAACAATATGTATGTTTAATGGTAAGCCTTCTGGCTGTATTTTACCCATGTTATTTTGTAAATTGTGCATCGACCTTTTGGGACATGGGTGTACAGCGCAAGAGACAGCCGGAGTAGAACCACCTGTTCGGACCAGTGCTACAGCCATATGCGGTAAATTAGCAAAAAACTGAGACGGAAATGTTCTCAGTTTTGGAGTGAAAATAAATGCTTATATAATGTATGTTCGCAATGGTGTATGTTGTTAGTGCCAATGAGAACCCGTTCTATTGGCAAACTTCGTTTGAAGTTGGGCAATTCAACATGGGTTTCAATGGCAGATTACATCTGTGTAGTGAGACCTATATACTACAGTAGTCTTCTTCTGTTTCTGTTTTCCAGCCTGTATCAACGGCACTTCATGTCACTGGGTCATACTCTACATTACAAGCTGGTTGATTGGATGCTGTGTAAACACTATGTTTTATGAAACAATGCCTACATCGTTACCATTGGTGTATTTCGAGGTTGATTGCATGTTGTGTATGTGTTATCAAACAATCCTTGCATAGTTACACTTTCGATTCTGCGCTTCTTTGCACAGAACAGAAACATATCCTGACAGGCTCTAATCTAGATTGAAAAAGTAGGAGAAGTGAATTTCTCCCTTTTAAGAAGAAAGGGAAGAAGTGTGATACAAATAGGCGCAGTGAACATTTATTGGTACATTTTGTAACATTTTGGTAAGGCTTCAAATCAGACACACAGTACTGATTCCTTAGTACACTGGCAGTGTAACCCCCAGTGTATGCAACTCTACAAACATTTTGATAGTCAATACAGATTCAACGATACCAGTTTCAGGACCACATTTGTGAGAACCTCAGAGATCGCTTGGAATGCCAAGCACAAAATATAGTTCCTGTTTTCTGAGCTAAAGGCTCCTTACTTTTATCCCTCAATTGCAGCACGAGCTATATGCAATAGCAAGCATCAGTCAACTTGAAAACACCGGATGGCATACAACCTTTGATATTGTTTTAATATTTGCTATCAAAACACTTTCCCTTGGAATGTATGTGTATATACTGCCTTCCTTCATCCTTTGACTAAGAAAGTATTTAAATTGGTGATATTGGTAACCTGATTCCGAAAGGTTCTCAACTGTTTTACAAAATATGTTGCTCTTAGTAAAAGTCCCATGATATATACCAACCACAATATTAACATGTTTTGTGTGGCTTCCACCTCATAATGCTTTATGCAACATTGATTTACCACCTCTAAACACTTAACATAATCAAGGTTTACTTCCTTGGACCGAGTCGATCCCATCAACAATAGTTTTTAAAAAATCTTTTAGACTATCTGCTCATTTCAAATTCATCTGCAACGAGGCCCAAAATAGAGGTACCAATGAAAGTTAAAGGATATCTGGAAATTATGCCTTGTGCCAGCTCAGTGATGCACGCAAACAGTGATTGGTTTTCAATTAAATTTTTGTCACAAATGGCTAATGTTTTAGCTTTTCATGTTATGATTTTGTCATGAGATTTATTGTTATATATAGTGGCTCACCCTTGAAGCTAGGCTGCATAACATTGTTCTTCATCAAGTCAAAGGCAGTAAGTATCCATTAAAACTGCCTATGCAGTACAGATGTTCTCAGCAAATGCATTTCATCAACATTGAATGATGATTACTACCAGTACTATGGAATATACTCATAATCCCTTGAAACGTTTGGCTTTGGAAACTCTTTATGATAACACATTGATGTTCTGCTGTATCTTTTTAGCAGCAGAATTTAGCCTTACACCTGTTCTGACCTCTAGATTCCGGGCATCTTTGTTCACTTAAATTTAGTGGTTTTTTAGGAATGTATTCCCAAATATGCTGCCAATCTGAAAGGCTTTAAACATATCAAGGTGCTCAATTGGAAGATAAGTTTTGTGCTTAATACGTTGGTGTGTATGTGCCATAATACAACTTGTCAAAGCAGAGCACCGTGGAATCACTAACTTAATAGCCCTAAAGTGCAATTGCCACATGAGATGCCCGTAGAAGGCTCAGCAATGCATCTATGTAGTTGTGAGGCATCAAAAACGCTGAAAACTCTTTATTTCTGTGTGACAAACATTTGAATAAATCTTTCTATAGATTGTTTAACCCTGCTAAAACTTGGCAAACTGCCAGGCTGCCAAATGTAAATTCAAAGTCTTTAACCATGTTCGTTTTTTTTCGTTGTAAACTGACCAAGCTAGACTCATGATACTTTTAGAGCTTCATGATATACTTGTACACGGTTGTACATCTTTACTTCCAAGGACTCAACTAACTACTTCTACAGCAATCATATACCCCTATACCTATGTACCAGCCTTGAAATCACCATCATATGATGCCTATAGCATTAAGAATGATTCCATTCTTAAGATAATAATGATATAACCGTCTTTATGCCTTTGCAAACTGTTTGATTCATCAGGACGGCAATAGTTTGTAAAGGTAGTTTTATTCTGAGATACTTTGGTTCTGGTTCACAATTTGAAATACAGTCGTCGGCACGGAACAAGATGTATACATCGTAGGCAGGTATCTTTGAGATGATTCATATTGAAATCTCTGGTACTCATACCGAATTCAGTCCAACTTTGGATTTTCCATTTATCTGTGTTTGTCTGCCGTGCATGCCTCCAAATGAGGTGTTATTTGTTTTGTAGCAACTATACTAAATGTTTGGGGTTTTGTTTTACCATTGGTACGATCCATTACCAGTGACTCTGGTCCAGAAACACCAGAAACATAAAATGCTACCAGAAACATAAACTTTCAAACATTTGCTCGACCAGTGAGAGCCACTTCCAGTCTTTCAATGTTGTCCAAAGATAGATTTGTCTGTATTAGGCTAAATGGTGGCTGAAAAATATTGCAGTGCTAATCCGTGGTAGCCTCTAGTTTCAAGAGATATAAAACTCTATCATTTGTCTTCAGCAGGGAGTATGACACATCCTGTCATGTTATTTTCAATGTCTGGATTAGATCAACGTAATTATGAAGTTAGTAATGCATTAATATTAAATTGTAGGAAACGTGTACAGCTAAATCACTTACTAGTGTATAAATTCAATTAACAAATAGGTAAACTTGAATATAATAAAAAAAGTGTTGTTTTGATCTTTAAGTTGTGGATTCAACAGCATGCCTATTTGTGTGTGGTCATGTTATTATATGTTAGTATCTTCTATGGACTCTGTACAAAGATACAATTTTAAACAATAATACTTTTATAGTCATGGTAATATTATTACAAAGATAACAATAAATACATGACCATTATGGGATTTAACTCAATAACGTAGACTTTTAATCGGTTTTAGTCTAATGAGAGATCATTTTAATGACATCACACCAACATATAAAGTCAAATTCACTTTACATGCAGGACCTAAGTAGTAATTAGCAGCCTAATATAGATTTGTGTGCAATAAAATCTCTGAAACAGAACATTTGAGGATGTCAACCTAAACTTCAAGGCAAATTACTTTTGAGAAATGGTGGAAATTGCACTAGGTAATGTAAAAATAAAAGTTATTTGAGACCCTAACCCTCTAGGGATGACACGATTGCTTCTATTTCTGAAGTTCATATTCAACTAACTTGCTCTTCTCTTATTTTTGCCTTGACCATCCTAATAAATATTTTATAATGTGTTTTATTTAGTCACTGTTAACATTTCCACTGAAATATTGCTGTTGAGGAAATAGGGGTAGGGTTACAAAATGTGTACTTAACAGAAACTCTAAGAAAACTTTATCTATTTATAGGATGTAAATAATACCTGGATGTCCAAATGGGCTTATATTATAATTATAACATTTAAAGAGAATATTTGAGGTGCTGAGCTTAAACGTTATGTTAAATTTCTACTGAAAAAAAAACCTGTGTGGATTGTTGTATTTTGTAACCTTACAGAAAAAAGTGTTATATGAGACCCTAATCCTCAAAGGATTTAAATGTTGGTGATATATCTGAATTCTCCAATCCACTGTCTACCAATCCTCCAAATTTGGTATTCTTAAATTCCCTGACAAATATTTTAATATAGTCACCCTTTAGCAATTCTGTAAAAATATAACTGTCCTGAAAATGGGGGTAAGGTCACAAAACGGGTAGATACATACAGAAAGTTGTGAGTCCTGCAATGCTATCATACATTTTCCATCCCTAGGGATGTAGGCCTTGACAACAATCACTATGAGCATTCATCCCCCCAGATTTTACTGACCGACCCCTCTGGCTCATGGAACAAAACTATCACTACACAATTGCTTTTTTGGTCTAATTTCAATATAAAATAGTTTTAATGAAAAAGCCTTTGGGGATATTATGAAAACAGCATTTTTTATACTGTTGTTTACAATCATTGTGTATCGATATACAGACCTTAGCAACCTGTATGCGTAAACAGGTTATCAGCGTACATGGATATAGTTCCTAAAAACACCAATATTATTGTAATCAGATTTACAGTTATTATCTCAATTAATTAATAAAATAATTTGTCATAATGTACAAGCAATATTAGGATACGTTACCTAAGAAAATAGTTAATCGATCGTACAAGTTTTGGAGGAAAATAAACTTTAATTACGGCAGCCATGTTAAAACAGTCGATCAAACGGAAATTAATTCCAGTTTACTAAGTCCATGGAATATCGTCTATGTGTAATTACACACACATTGCAATTATGGTAAGATTTACTTCAATAATACTAATGTCAACGTCCTGTAATAGACTTTATATGCACAGGAATCTGGTAATTAAATCGCAAGGTTCACATGGCTGAAACACTATATTGGAAATTAACTTAAAACATTTGGCAATCATAATAAATGAATATCCATAAATAAATTATGACTATTTGCAAATATAGTTTCATAAACTGAAACCATTTTTATTTTAGGAAATACAACTAAATTTAACTCTTATTTTACATCCAAACGATCAATAATAACACTCGTACAGTTCGTTTTTATCAGTATAGTGTGCGGCACGACAAACTGCACTACTCAGAATTTCATTAAATAACAATAATAAGTGGCAAAGTTCCAAACATCATTCAATAGCTTCAAATAATTAAATAATTACTACTAAATGTTAAAACAAATTCTGTTTGCTAGTAATTAGAATTAATTAAGAAAATTCCAGGTCACAGCAGAAAGTTGTTGCACATCCATGACAATATATATATATATATATATATATATATATATATATATATATATATATATATATATATATATATATCATTGATTAAACTCCACATGGCTGAATTTTGAAAATGTAAGCGCCTTAAAAAGATCCCGAGGAAAGGCCTGATCACTGATGCACTGTCTGTAGGAGGACTGCCGTTCCAAAGAATTACCTTAGAAAACCTTAAACTTGCACAGGATCCATACATTCTGAGCAATAACTATTGACATAAGTTGTACTGTTCATATCGAGAATTAGCCGCACAACGAAATCTATCTGCGAACACATCCGGCATCAGTACCAGCTCTGTGCAGAAGAGCGGCACGGTGGATGTTTTAAAAGGACTATCCTGAGTTAGCTGCCTTTCAAACATGTTGACGATTAACAAATCATTGTTGTGACAGAACAGGCTCTTAATTTTGTTTTCGCCTGTGGTGATATTAATTGTTTTAGAGGGCCGTGTGGAGTTCCAATATGCACTTAAGACCAGGTGGGCACTTTGTTACGTGATACCTCTGCGCGACGGTCGTCGAGCTTTTCTAATACACACCCAGCCCAGGTGCGGAGGCCATGTGGCCAGTAGTTACGTAATACCTCCGCGCGACCATGGAATCTATAGCGAACTGGCGACAGCAAGTCTGACCATCTGAGAAAAATATGCCGGCGTGGTCGCTGTGGAAATATCACTTGATAGGGGGAGGACCGCGATTTACCCCCAGGCGATATTCGGTTTTATGATAAATAGCTAGGGTTTTAGATATATCTGGAAGAAACATAGGAAGGCTTCCAGGGGGAACGTTAGTCCGTCCGGACTGGTAAATATTTTTATTTCTGCTCTGTGTATAACCTTGATGTGATTGACGTGACTTTAAATATTTTAATACTGTATTATACCAATATTATTTAGACGGTGCTGCCGGTCATCTGACGCAGTAAACTGTAGGCTTACTGTCTAAATAATTATTAAAGCTTAGCCAGTCATCCTAGCGGACCTAGGTAAACTGTAGGTTATTGTCTTTATTGTGATAGGTACCAGTATTAATTCTGGGTTACAAGGTTATTTAATGAGTAGTTAAGGGTTAATTAAAAATTAACCAGTTAGGAATAGAGTTGTAATTCCTTTATTAATTAAGTTCCCCTGGAAGCGTTTCTCAAATATCACACGTTACTGAATGAGTAGCAAGGGCTAATTGAAAATTAACCAGTTAGGAATAGAGTTGTAATTCCTTTATTAATTAAGTTCCCCTGGAAGCGTTTCTCAATTATCACACGTGTGGGTGTTGTGTCACGGTGAAGTGATTACAATATTGTGTAAACTAGACACCTAGAGATTAACTAATTAAGTGATCAGTTCTGGGTTGTTATTATTTGTTGTTGTTAATTAACTACTGCGGCAGTACATTTGTCTGCGTAGTAGTAATACAGATTCCAAAGTGTATAGTGTTTTTGTTGTGTTTTCTAGTGAACTAAACGTGCTATATTATATATACTTTATATAAGATCTTATCTCTGATCATACCTAGACGAGCCACACGCGGGTTGAACTGCCCGTTACAGAGAGATCTAATAGATATACAGTTGGGAGAGATATTTGGTTAATCGTGTTTCATTCAGTTACGGGTATTATAGGATCCCCGTGACAATTGTTGATGACTAAAGTTACTCATTACAGACTTTAAAATATGAGTATCTGTAGAAACAAGGTGTTTTGTTGTCGTCCTCATGTTTCTAAGTAGTCCAAACCAAATTTTACCTGACATTAATTTCGTACGTTGAAAAACGATATATATTAAGGAAAACTGAGTAGTATGACTGCTAAAAACGTTAGTTCAAGACTGCAACCCCTCCCCCCAAAAAAACCCAACAACAACAACAAAAACCCCCCAAAACAACCCACTGGATATACTGAATTTGTAGTCTGAGAAAAAGTACTGAAACATTTTACAAATGCCACAAATTCAAGACAGTCCTTTTAATTTGAGACATTAGCCATTGGCTATCTATCACTATCTGAATGGGTTCCGACACCTGGGAACTGGTACAAAGAAGAACATTAATATGGTGGAAATTCGGATTTTAAAATTAATCTTTTTAAAGATATGCCAATTTCAATGTAAAGTTGAATTGTTATTTTATTTTTTACTTTTATATTAATATAGTCCTAACTGCAGAGGGTTTTTTGGATGTGTATTTATGGGAATCTTCTACCATTTTCCTGTTAAATTCCTCTAATCATGACAACAACAATGCTGGGTAGGATTCGGTTTATTTGTCAACCGTGAAATAAAGGTCCTGAAAATAAAGAAAGAAAGAAGTGTTTTATTTAACGACGCACTCAACACATTTTATTTACGGTTATATTGGTTAAGGACCACATAGATTTTGAGAGGAAACCCGCTGTCGCCACTACATGGGCTACTCTTCCGATTGGCAGCAAGGGATCTTTTATTTGCGCTTCCCACATGCAGGATAGCACAAACCATGGCCTTTGTTGAACCAGTTATGGATCACTGGTCGGTGCAAGTGGTTTACACCTACCCATTGAGCCTTGCGGAGCACTCACTCAGGGTTTGGAGTCGGTATCTAGATTAAAAATCCCATGCCTCGACTGGGATCCGAACCCAGTACCTACCAGCCTGTAGACCGATGACCTGCCACGACGCCACCGAGGCCGGTTTCCTGAAAATAATATATAAAAATAATACAATATAATATAATACAATATAATAATAATATAATATAATATAATGTAATTGATAAAACAACGTGACATCATACAATTCAAATGTATTCTACATCTCACAACTTGACAAAATACACATTGTCAAGAATACAAATTTATATACTCGTATTACTTAACACACATTTATGCGTTATCGGAATAAACATGTATATATATATATATATAGAGAGAGAGAGAGAGAGAGAGAGAGAGAGAGAGAGAGAGAGAGAGAGAGAGAGAGAGAGAGAGAGAGAGAGAGAGAGAGAGAGAGAGGTTATTACCAGTGTTTTTCCGTGTCGTCAATATCATATATTAGGAACAAAAATTGTATTATGCAAGCATAATACATTATTTTTATTCCTAATATATGATATTGATGATACCGAAATACACGAGGGTAATAATCTCTTTATCATATAAGCTCAAGCTTAATACAACGTGTTTTTGTAAACTGTACACGCAACTTTAATTCCAGTCCGCCATTACTAAATATTCAAATGACGTAAGAATATGTGGCGCGGTGTATTTTTTAATGGAAATGACGTCAAACTTGAATGACGTCATTTTGGATGTCCTTACATCAAAATAAAGTTATGCCTAACGTTTTTTGTTTTCTGAACGCTGGACAGCTTTCAGTGTCAAATTGCCATTGAAATGTTTTTATTTGATGACTATGAATGCATACGACAATCATGGAGTGTCACCCAAGTACGTTTGCTTAAATGTCAATAAACCTAGTGCCGAGACCTCGACTAATTTACGTCTAATTTGCAAAGTTATCAAATTCTTAAAGTATGTGATCTGAAAAATATCACATACTTTGATTGCACTGAAAATGTAAGCTATTATATGATAAATATATATATATCCAAAACATAGCCCACCGATGCAATATAGCATAATTACACTACTGGTTCATGGAACCGTCTTACAAAATAACAAGCGCTGGCCAACACGCTTGTGAAACCAACAACACGAAAAATGCGTGCGTTGCTAATACGAAATGTACATGACTAAACACACACAAACACCTATAAATAGATTAGTTACACACCTTGGCTGTGGGCTATGGACCGAACTGGTTGCTAGCTACTGTAGTTGATATCTAGTCAACTTGTCATCCTATAAACAAACATCATAATATACGCTAAAATATATCATGCTTAAATGCCCAACAATTATATAAATGTATACATGCATGTTAGCCAAACCTGTGTCACCGTCTCAGAAAAGATGAACATATATAGGGACTAGCTCACTAATACTTCTTTGTTGGCGGCTTGCTGTTCAGTGTGAATGTGCACGGACTAGCCGTCACCAATGATCTCGCTCTCTGTCTGTCTCTGTCTCTCTCTGTCTGTCTCTCTCTGTCTGTCTGTCTGTCTCTCTCTCTCTGTCTCTCTCTCTCTCTCTCTCTCTCTCTCTCTCTCTCTCTCTCTCTCTCTCTCTCTCTCTCTCTCTCGATCTCTCTCTCCTAAAAGAAACAATTTGTTAGTTTTCGGGCGCCCGACCCTATACCTACAAAAAGACCGATCCTAATTGTCTTCGATTTATTACTATTGTGTTAGACATTTAAATTGAAGTGAATGTATATAGTTTAAAATAAGATCAAATGAAATGAAATGAAATAAATTTAAATGAAAAAGTAAATCAAATGACATGAAGACACACTGTTTTTCGGCCCGTTGAAACCTTAGTGTCACGGATAGGTGTGAATAGTATGTGACGAATTGACAGCATATCTGTCGCCATAGTCATTACTCTAGTATATTCTTGGTGTTTACGTAAATACACTTACAGACTTGTAGTAAACACTTATAGTCCTGGTTGCATCACGTAGGCCAGTGATACAGCACTTGCTTGATATGCGGTCGGCCTAGGATCGATCCCCATCGATGGTGTCATTTGGGCATTATCTCGTTCTAGCCAGTGCTCCACGACTGCCGTGACATGTACCATCCATCTGTGGGGTGATGCATATAAAAGATCCTTCTCATGTGATGTAGGCAGCGGGTTTCAACTCTCATTATATGTGTGGTCCTTTACCATATGTCCGACACCATATAAGTGCAATGCGTTAAGCAAAATAATATTATGTCTTTCTTTGTTTCCTTCTTTAGACCTTGACAACCATATCTGTCTAATAATGGGCGGGACATAGCCCAATGGTAAACCGCACCATAACTGGTATATCAAAGGATGTGGTATGTGCTATCCTGTTGTTGGACAGTGCATATAAAATATCCCTTGCTACCAATGGAAAAGTGTAGCGAGTTTCCTCTCTAAGACTGTATGTAAAAAATACCACATGTCTGATATCCAATAGCCGATAATTAATAAATCAATGTACTCTAGTTGTGTCGTTAAACAAAACGAACTTTTTTATCTGTCTAATAAAGTGTAACCAATACACAAATGCAATGTGTAAGCAACCTTGTTATTTTGCACTTTAATGTTTTCATTATGATACAAATCGATTAAAACAAAAACAAAAAAACAACAAAAAAAACCCACAAATAATAATAATAATAATAATAATAATAATAATAAAAACTAGTACAGTTTTCACGTTAAAATAGTATCTCTTCAGAAAACGTTTTTTTTGTTGTTTGTTTGTTTTTTCTTCACAAAATCAGATATGCTTAATATGATATAGATCATGTAACATGAAATATCAATCTTTATATATGATATCTTCCCTGTGATGTATTTTCTAAACAATTAGACAAGAAACGTTTCAAGAGAAAATGAACAGATTATTAGTGTTATTAATAGATACACGTATGTAGGTTGACAATTAGAGGATGCCCGAGAAACGGTTCGCAAATCAATACCACTGAATTGGTAAATGTTCATAAAAATACTAATTACAATATATTCATTTTCTTTGCCACATCAAGGCCTGCGAAATGTCCTGCTTGTTCTAATGTTATTAGGTGGTAGAAGGAATCCTTGTATTCAGAAGGAAAAGTATATATATAGGAACTCTAATAAGAATTTACAATTGCCAAAAGTGTACGGTATATTAGCTGTGGGGAATAGTTATATGATAATAGTGAATTAATTGGGCAAACGTTACAACCGGTAGTTTAGTATTACAGTAGGTTTTATGACCACCAAAATTCTTGAAGGACGATTGGTGTCAGAAGTGAAATTTGAAAGTTGACTTTTTTTTATCAGTAAATCGCAAATTCAAACAATACAAATGACTAAAAACAAAACAATAACAACTGTATGATCAACAGAATGAAAACGACTGACAGAAATAATGTTCCACCGTGATGAATTGACCTTCCTGGAAATTGTCAAAAATCGAGAATGACACCCCACACACGTGTAGAGGGCTACTGTTCGATGCATGTGCAAACTATGGAATGTGTTTCGGTGTGTTGATAAACAGACTTGAGCGTTCTTTACTACGATGTCTGTGATCTAATAGTTGATTAATATTACAGGTTTCCCTACTTTTTTTGAAGAGTATATATATATATATATATATATATATATATATATATATATATATATGTGTGTGTGTGTGTGTGTATATATGTATACATGTGTGTGTGTGTGTGTCCTCCTTACAATAGTCATATTTATCGCTATCGATCTAAAATGCGGTCATTTAGCGCCGCGAGGCGGGATTAAATTCACCATTGCAATCAGTAAAAGTATCACATACCTCGAAGCAATTTTGGTAATGATGTGTTGTGTCAAAATAGACACATTGTACAAAACAGATGGTGCATTAAATGCTAAACGTGTTACAAGACAACTCAGATTTTCATTTCTCTCAGTTTGGTAGCATATTAAACTACATGTATTAGTAATAAGACAAATGTTAGTTATAGTTGATATAATATATTTCATATCAATACACATCCAGAGAATAATTGTCGATTAAAAACGTAGTGGCCTTAAAAAGACCCATTTTCTAAAAGAGTAAAATGTTAAACACTTGAAGTTGCTAGTTCGTGTTACATATCTTGATTTATGCATGAATATTATGGAAATAGAAAAATTGCAGGAGTGAAAAAAGATGTAGCGTAACAAGGACGAATGATTGAAAATGAAGATTAGCTAAAAACGTAGTCAGTTAATGTAAACTGGTTCAATCAGATCATACGCAGTTCGTCCTGTAGTCCACACACTTCAAACGACATAGGCGTACGGGATCCCATTATTTTTGTAGGGGGACAGGCTGGCGTTTGCCAGAATCAAACGAAAATGCCCGGATCTGCATCACAATATGTTTTCATAATTAGCATTACTACCAAACAGCTATATAGGGTTGTAAACGAATCACTACGCATTTCGACATCGATTACAACTAATTTTGAGGATAAAATGGTGTATATACATGGAAAAAAGGTCTCAGGTTAGCACAGGTTTTCCCGAATATCTGTATCACTTTTGCCCGAATTTGAGGTTTTGCTCCAGCACGGGGGAGGGGTGTGTGTGTGTGTGTGTGTGTGTGTGTGTGTGTGTTGCACCATTGCCTCCCCCTCTCTCTCTCTCTCTCTCTCTCTCTCTCTCTCTCTCTCTCTCTCTCCCTCTCTTCACAAATATACACATAATACATATTACCTATTGCGCTTGCTTGATTGCATAGTGTTCAATTACCTTTTATATAGTTTGTATATTCGTTTGTGAAATTAAATTGATTGATGTAATGACACAATCATGGCACTGTTGTTTTGTACATATATAATCAATAAAACGTGTTAATAAATCACGACCCCTTTCCTGACATTAACACATTATTTTTACAATAATAAAACATATAGTAAATAATTGTAAGTATGTTGCACTTTAACGCCATTTGTGTGTGCATATATATATTATTCTTTTGTAGTTATTTGGCACAAATGGATATAAAAATAGATAGATAAATATGATATTTGCAACCCTCAAAATGTACCTTTAAGCTATGAATATCTAAGAAAAGACCATGGAATGCAATCGATGTTGCGCCTGTTCGTTATTTCCGACTATGTTGAATAAAACAACCACCTTTGGCGTGTTATCACATTCATGTTCACTTATAGGAAAACACCAATACAACGGAAGCGAACTTCAAAGACATTTTTTTCCATCTGTCTTAAAGAACGGCAACACTCCTGGATCATCATTCTGGCGGCCACAGTAGTGACTCTTGCTTAACTTCATCATTCATTAGGCTCGCTATAGTTTCCGTTTAACATGTTAGCCATATGAGATTTGCTTTAACGAATTGATTTACTGTTGATTTCTAGTTAGGCTCGTTTTCGTTCATATATTCTAAAGTGTCAGCACTCGTGATTAAAACTCAGCAGAGACAAGGCCCGGATCACGTATTCCAGATTTATCGTTCAGACAAACTGGACGAAAATCAAGGGCAATGAGTGAGTACAATGTTGTTTCAATTACAAGTGATTGCACATTACACACACGGGGATTGTTCCCGTGGGACTATATTTTATGACATGGTCTATATTTAGAACAATAATCAATATAATATGTAACTTTGGCATCCTTCACGCTACACAGTAACCTAGCGCCTCCGGACAACACATCAGCCCCACGTTCAACCAGCGGAAGTTTCGCTAACGTTCGCAAATTATTTGATTGGTTCCCAGTGTGACCATATGGTTTAACATGAAGCGCATAAACCAGTCTATCGGATATTCTTCTGCTCGGTCTGGCTGACCTCGGCCCAGGCTTGTAGACACGAGTTCGCTAAATAGAGCGATGTGAATTTCTCTTTGCCATAACGCTGCGTCGTATCAGGGTTGTAACTAGTAGGAGTCGGGTGGAGGGGGATTACTTGCAGATAAATAACAACAACAACACACACGCGCGCGCACACACACACATACAGACAGACACACACACACACAGACAGACACACACACACACACAATAAAAAACAAAAACAAAACAAAACAAAACAAACAACAGAAGAAGAAAGAAAAAAGCGGCACACAAAGCTTGACACACAACCACACATGGTAATATTGTCCTTTATTTTAGAACTTTAAACACAACGATTTATTCTACTTTGTTATAAGCCAGATCTTAGAAATGTATTTCATTGTTGGTTTTTTGGTTGTTGTGGGTTTTTTTATGTTTTTTTTTTTTTTTTTTTTTTTTTTTTTTTGTTATATTATTTGTTTTAAGTCATTTTAAAATTGGACTTCAGTCTTGAGATAAAAATGTTCTGCACTTCATTCTAACTGACATCTTATATATTGTTACATCTTACTATCAATTAATACTACTTTTACCGTCACGTGAAAAACATCGGCATTTAAGTCTAACGTTTTACAAGTATTTGTTTTATTCATTATCCCTCTAGAATCAAGGAATTCGCTTGAGAACATTAATACGACTAAAATAACCACACACCTCTTCCTGTGTCATTAAATTAAGTGTATCTCCGACAAACCCCAAAACGCTACACAGATTATTTTGGAAAGGAATTCAAAATGGAAAACATTTTGGTCATAATTCCCTTCTTTCGTTCCCCTGTGTTTAGTAATCCTTTAATTCGGCCAATGCCATGGACTTACCAGCAGGATGGACGCCACTACGGATCTCGTGAGGAATGTCATCAAGTCCGGTATCGGATGTATAAATGGTACATCGGACCAAATAACCAACACTGCTAATGTTATTTGATCATTTGACATTTTTCAAATAAGCATGGATTATGAGTACTTAGCTTTTAATGGAGTCGTATGTGGCGTGTTTGGGAATGTAGACGTAGCAAAATATCTGACAAAATCTAATTGTGTGTTTCACCATTTGTCGTCGTTTTTGAATTTTTATATAATTTTATATAATGTTTTTGATCATCACTTCATTCAGGTATTTACTTTGGTTTCACACCCAATAGCTGATATATGTTTTTTGTTTTTTTGGTGCTTGAGTGTCGTTAAACATTGATTCATTAATTACCATTCTCATATGGACATACATTTCAGAGCCTCTTCGATGAACCACTGTCAGAGCAGAATCTGTAAACTGTTTTTTGTGGGAGCTAGTGATTTGTGGAAATACAACATTTTCACGGGAATTATGAACCCTCATACTTGCGATTAGAAGTCGAAACTCATTCGTAAACGAATGTGTACGAGTTCCATTTATAAAAACAAAACAATACAATATTGTTAAATCGAGTTAACTATCAATAAACGTAAGTATTTGCTAATTTGACCCAAACAAAATCAAAAATCTTGTAAACATTATTTGCAGTTCTTGGCATCCGTCGAAAATAATATAACTTTTCAATAAACACGGAAGTGCAAGCAGGGTGTGTGGTGTTTTTGGGTCTTCAAAATAAATCTAAAATCATTTGTTTGAGTTTTCAATTCAATTATATTAATTTTCGTGGGTAGTAGATGATAAAATCACTAACCCACCTATCCTTCCATGTGATTATTTATTGAAAGATAAATTAATACAATAATGAATTATTTTAGAGAGCTTATATAAATTTGTTTACAGTTTTACCAGTCTTCCATATCTTACTGATGGCTACTATTACAGAAAAATAGCACTTTATTTCAAACTACGCCTCCTATAGGCCAGCTGCAATAAGAGATGACTGAAATCATAAAAGGAATCTGGGAAGAGCATGCAGATTTAAAGAGTAACCATAAGTTAAATAAAGTGTTCTCAGGTTTTACGTTTGTTTCATCCAAACACAAGAAGCACACACCCATGCTGTCTCGGTGGTATCGTGGTTGAGCCATCAGACATAAGGCTGGAAGGTACTGGATTGTCCGGTACCAGCTCCCACCCAGAGCGAGTTTTACGACTCAAAGTTGGGTGTAAGAACGCTACATCCTCTTCTCTCACTAACCACTTATCCACTGTCCTGGAAGCATGTGCCCAGGACAGTGTGCTTTAACTTTCTTTGTATATAAGCACGAAAATAAGTTGAAATCACATTAAAGGGACAGTCCTGAGTTTGCTGCAATGTTTAAGATGTTATCGACTAACAAAGACTTTTTAATGATTGTAATTACATATCAAATATATTTTTCTGCATAAAATATTAGTGGCTATATATTAAACGTGTTTCTGATCGTTCTAATATTTATACTAAGTTAAATTTCATTTTATTTCCTAAAATATTTTTTTTCGTACGTACGAAATGTTTTGAAGACGAAATCCAGTTTGGGCTTCTTACAAATATTAAGATGACACATTGAATATACAGACACTGATATTCTAAACAAGAAAATATAATTAATATGTAAGTTTAATCGTAGAAATATTTTATTAGTCGGAAACATCTTACAATGCAGCAAACTCAGGAATGTCTCTTTAATGTTTAGTGGGAGTTTTTTAGTTTTTTTTTTTTTTTTTTTGTTTTTTATTATTATTATTATTTATTTATTTATTATTTTATTTTTATTTTATTTTTATTTTTATTATTATTATTATTATTATTTATTTTTTTTTATTTATTTATTATTATTATTATTATTATTATTATTTGTTTTTTTTTTTTTTTATTTTTTTTTTGGGGGGGGGGGGCGGTTCTAAACACTGTCTTTCGATAACATGTTTTAAATATAAAGCATTATACAGATAAATAAATTTCAAAAGATATTTGACCGAATCATATTGGAATAATAAATTCGTTCGTACAAAATCATTTGAGACAAACATTACAATTGAGATACTACACAACATTACGATGTCAAACTATGCATTGGCTCTTGGAGATTTTCATATTCAAAGCACGAATGTGTAAGTAGATTGTAATTGTAATAATTCAAAAACATTTTATTTGCCGAAAACCTTTTAAAATGGCTATTTGCCGAAAACCTTTTAAAATGGCTACAAACCCAGAATTGTCCCCTAAAAGTACTTGCTTAGACCCTAAGTTTTTTGCAAATATATTTCCTAACTATATAT